>NC_083564.1:692856-748990 GCF_019925205.1 Metopolophium dirhodum | reverse complement strand
ATGGATGTGACGGAAACGTTCGAATACTTCAACGCAGAGTGTATTACAATACATATATTATTATTGATCGATTGGTCGATATGACTATACTACGGGTAGGTATATTTTGTATGCCACACTAAATTTTTGTTTACCAAATTTGACTCACCTAAAAACTGTAATTTATTATTTACCTTTAATTATCTATTTATTAATTCGATTTTATGCTCATGATTAAATACACAATACCTACCTACATAAGTAATATCAAATAGTATAGCCAATTCATTATACAATTTAACTTTAAATTAATGATTACCATTTCTGACTCACCTAAAAACTGCAATATATTATGTACCTACTACATAGTAAAGAGCATAAAATCAAATTAATAAACTGTTAATTTAAAGGTAAATAACAAATTGATATACACAGCTATTGCTTTTATTGTCTACCTTTATTGAGCGATATTTATTGGGCTCGATTATGTGGTTAAATATTAAATATGTAATACCTATACTATGCAGTTGGTACTTAATATATTACAGTTTTTAGGTGAGTCAAATTTGGTAATCATAAATTTAGTGTAGCATACAAAATATACTGCAACAGATTCTAAATAATATTAATACAATAACAAAATATAACTTATGGAATATATGGGACGGTTCTTTTATACTTGAATTGGACAATAGTTATATAATTTACCTACATTGTATACTATGAAGGTAGTACTAAATATATTACAGTTTTTAGGGCAGTTGATTGTTTGAGGTAATATAATTTGTTAATTATAAATTTTATGTATGATACAAAGCTGCTGCAGATACTATATAATACAATAATTATTATGAACTAATAGATCTAAATGTATTTAATTAAATTCTGGCAGTTAAATTGTATAAAGATATGGCTATACTATTCGATATTACTTATGTAGGTAGGTATAGTTATGAGTATTAAGTGATCAATTAAACTATTTGATAAATAATTAGCTACATTTATTATGCATCGTTTGATAGGTTCAATCATTAGCATAAAATCAAATTAATAAAATATAACAAATATACACAGCTGATGCTTTTATTATCTTATAATAACTAAACTAAATGTAAACTATGTAGTACCCACTTCATTCATTACAGATTTTTGGTGAGTCAAATTTGTTGTAGCATACAAATGATGATACAGATTTTAAATAATACAATATTAATAAAGAAAATAAAAACGTATGTATTTAATTAAAGTCTGGAAATTAAATTGTATGATTATATGACTATATTTTATTTGAAACAACTTATATAGGTAGGTTTAATTATATGAAATCAACTATTTAATACATAATAAATTAATTTCTCGAATAGACAATAGTAACATAAATAATGTACATGTATACTATGTTGTGCTAAATATATTACAGTTCAAGTGAGTTTATTTACCCCGTTAAGAGCACAAAATCAAATTAATAAACAGTCAATATAAAGGTAAATAACAAATTGATATACACAGCTATTGCTTTTATTGACTACATATTTTATTGAGCTATATTTATTGGGCTCGATTATGTGGTTAGATATTAAATATGTAAATAAATTTAGTGTAGCATACAAAATATACTGCAACAGATCCTAAATAATACAATAACAAAATAGATCTTATGGAATATATGGGACGGTTCTTTTATATTTGAATTAGACAATAGTAATATAATTTACCTACATGTATACTATGAAGGTAGTACTAAATATATTACAGTTTTTAGGGCAGTTGATTCTTTGAGGTAATATGATTTGCAAATTATAAATTTTATGTATGATACAAAGCTGCTGCGGATATTATATAATACAATAATTATTATAAACTAATAGATCTACATGTATTTAATTAAATTCTGGCAGTTAAATTGTATAATGATATGGCTATACTATTCAATATTACTTATGTAGGTAGTTATGAGTATTTATTCAGTTATGAGTATTAAGTGATCAATTAAACTATTTGATAAATAGTTAGCTACATTAATTAAGCATCGTTTGATAGGTTCAATCATTAGCATAAAATCAAATTAATAAAAAACAAATATACACAGCTATTGCTTTTATTATCTACGTTTATAAAGCAACACTCCCATATCATTTGACATGGGCTCGAATATTAAATATTAAAAATATAATATACTATGTAGTGGGTACTACAGTTTTTAGGTGAGTCAAATTTGGTGTACAATACTAACGATGCTACAGATTTTAAATAATACAATATAAATAAACATAGTAAAAATGTATGTATTTAATTAAGGTCTGGAAATTAAATTGTATGATTATATGACTATATACTATTTGAAACAACTTATATAGGTAGGTTTAATTATGAGTATTATATGAAATCAACTATTTAATACATAATAAATTAATTACTCGAATAGACAATAGTAACATAACTAATGTACATGTATACTATGTTGTGCTAAATATATTACAGTTCAAGTGAGTTTATTTACCCCGTAAAGAGCACAAAATCAAATTAATAAACAGTTAATTTAAAGGTAAAAAACAAATTGATATACACAGCTATTGCTTTTATTGACTACATATTTTATTGAGCAATATTTATTGGGCTCGATTATGTGGTTAAATATTAAATATGTAAATAAATTTAGTGTAGCATACAAAATATACTGCAACAGATTCTAAATAATACAATAACAAAATAGAACTTATGGAATATATGGGACAATTCTTTTATACTTGAATTAGACAATAGTAATATAATTTACCTACATGTATACTATGAAGGTAGTACTAAATATATTACAGTTTTGAGGTAATATAATTTGCTAATTATAAATTTTATGTATTTTATGTACAGTTTTTAGGTGAGTCAAATTTGGTGTAAAATACAAACGATGCTACAGATTTTAAATAATACAATATAAATAAACATAGTAAAAATGAATGTATTTAATTAATTTCTTGAAATTCTTCAATCTTTAGCATAAAATCAAATTAATAAATAAAAAATATACACAGCTACTGCTTTTATTAAATTGTATGATTATATGACTATAAACTATTTGAAACAACTTATATAGGTAGGTTTAATTATGAGTATAATATGAAATAAACTATTTAATACATAATAAATTAATTACTTGAATAGACAATAGTAACATAACAAACGTATAGTATGTTGTGCTTAATATATTACAGTTCAAGTGAGTTAATTGGTTGAGGTAATGTATTATGATATGACTAGGTATACTATATGGGTAGGTTTTGAGCCCATGTCAAACGATTATGTGGTTAAATATTAAATGTATAATAAAATATTTCAGTTGTTAGGTTAGTCAAATTATGTATATTAATAGACAAAATATAACTTATTATGTATTTAATTAAATTGTGGCAGTTAAATTGTATTATGATATGACTATACTATTAAACTATTTAATAATTAATATTTAATTAATACTATTTTATTATCTACACATTTATTGAGCGACCCGCCTATATTATTTAACAAGGGCTGCATTATATGGTTCTTTACTTGAATAGACAATAGTACAATATAACTATATAGTACCCACTTAATTCATTACAGTTTTTAGGTGACTTGATTGGTTGAGGAAATTAAAAATTATAATGCTGCAGATACCATGTAATACAATATTAATAAACAAATAGATCTTCATATATTTCTGGTAGTTAAATTGTATAATGATATGCCTATACTGTTTGATATTGCTTATGTATAGGTACGTTTAGTAAATAAACAACAATAATTAATTTAGCGGCATCAAATCGTTATTACTATATACAGGCTTGAATATATGCGTCGGAGGGTTAGATTCTTTTGAGCATTATGGTTTAAGAGTCATAGATTTGACATTTCAACTCGATAGGTAGGTAGGTAGGTTTAGGCGTATGTGCGGATGACTTGCGGGTCGTGGTTTCGATGCCGGCCGCCGGGATTGTCGTTAATTTGCGGCGGCCGTGATAATCCGAATTTTTTTTTCCGTTATTTACTTTTGCTATCACTTCCGCCTATATTATTCGTAATTAACGAAAATTTCAATATTTTTTTCGAAATTCGAGTTTTACCTCCTTTTCGAACTCCATACAGTTCCGTTGAAACCTTATTCGCGTTCCCTCCTAGATGTATAGGCTGCTCGCGGCCGCGCTTCGTTCGCGACGAGTTCCGGGGGCCGATTGACATCGCGGAGAGCTCCGCCGTCGTGTCGCTATTACTATCTTATACAGGCTTGAATATATGCGCCCGAAATGTTTTGAATTTATTACTTAATTTTGTGTTTTCGGCGACAGTTATGAACGCTGTCCGCTATCCGACACAGTCGGATTGCATACCTGACGACGTGACCCGGCCGTCGCATATTGTCTGCTATGCGACGAAGTCGGATTGCCTACTCGGACCACTGAGGTGACTGACCTGCTAGACACCCTTAAAAGACGATTGCTATATGATTTGCATAGAAGCCCGAAATATTTTGAATTTTTTTTTCACGTAATTAATTTTTCCGTTTTCGGTGACAGTAATGAACGTTGTCCGCGATTCGACGCAGTCGGATTGCATACCTGACGAAGTTACCCAGCCGTCGCACATTGTCCGCTATCCGACGAAGTCGGATTGCCTACCCTTATTATTACGGCGAACGTCATTCGAGGTGACTGACCAGCTAGACACCCATAAAAAGACGGAGGCTATATGATTTTCATGGACCCCCGAAATGTTTTAAAATTTTTTCACAGTAAAGAACGCTGTCCGCTATCCGACGCAGTCGGATTGCATACCTGACGACGTGATCTGGCCGTCGCATATTGTCTGCTATCCGACGAAGTCGGATTGCCTACTCGGAGCACTAAGGTGACTGACCTGCTAGACACCCTAAAAAGACGGTTACAACATGATTTGCATAGAAGCCCGAAATGTTTTGAATTTTTTTTCACGTAATTAATTTTTCCGTTTTCGGTGACAGTAATGAACGTTGTCCGCGATTCGACGCAGTCGGATTGCATACCTGACGAAGTTACCCAGCCGTCGCACATTGTCCGCTATCCGACGAAGTCGGATTGCCTACCCTTATTATTACGGCGAACGTCATTCGAGGTGACTGACCAGCTAGACACCCATAAAAAGACGGAGGCTATATGATTTTCATGGACCCCCGAAATGTTTTAAAATTTTTTCACAGTAAAGAACGCTGTCCGCTATCCGACGCAGTCGGATTGCATACCTGACGACGTGATCTGGCCGTCGCATATTGTCTGCTATCCGACGAAGTCGGATTGCCTACTCGGACCACTAAGGTGACTGACCTGCTAGACACCCTAAAAAGACGGTTACAACATGATTTGCATAGAAGCCCGAAATGTTTTGAATTTTATTACTTAATTTTCCGTTTTCGGTGACAGTTATGAACGTTGTCCGCAATTCGACGCAGTCGGATTGCATACCTGACGACGTGACCCGGCCGTCGCACATTGTCCGCTATCCGACGAAGTCGGATTGCCTACCCGCACCACTGAGGAGACTGACCTGCTAGACACCCATAAAAAGACGGCGGCTATATGATTTTCATGGATCCCCGAAATGTTTTATAATTTTTTTCACGTTTTGAACGTTGCATACCTGTTGCCGAGACATATAAGTCCAACATCGAGGTAGGTGACTGACCAGCTAGACCCCAAATAAATTGAGGTGGCTATATGATTATCCGAAATATTTGAATTCTATTACTTGATTTGGCGTTTTTGAAGGCAGTAAAAAACTTACAGCTCTCCGGTTAACTAATCCACTATCCTTATCACAAATCCACCATTCTTATCATTAATCCAACATCCTTATCAGCAATCCAAAATCCTTATCACTTATCCACTTTTCTAATCAATATCCACCGTTCTTATCATAACACTCATAACCGACACCGGGGGGTCTGGGGGTCTTTGTCGGATAGCCTACCCGTATTACTACGGCGAACTTCATTCGAGGTGACTGACCTGCTAGACACTCAAAAAAAGACGGTGGCTATATGATTTGCATGGATGCCCGAAATGTTTTTCAATTTTTTTAACGGAATAAACTTAATTTGCTGTTTCTGCAGCAGTAATAAACGTTCCATACCTGTTGCCGAGACATATAAGTCCAACGTCGAGGTTAGGTGACTGACCTGCTAGACCCCAAATAAAGCGAGGTGGCTATATGATTAGTTGGACCGTCCGAAATATTTGAATTTTATTACTTGATTTGGCGTTTTTGACGGCAGTAAAAAACTTACAGCTATCCGATTAACTAATCCACCATTCTTATCACAAATCCACTATTCTTATCATTAATCCAGAATCCTTATCAGTTATCCAAAATCCTTATCACTAATACACCATCCTTATCACTAATCCACTTTTCTTATCAAAATCCACCGTTCTTATCATAAATCCAAAATCCTTATCACTAATTTTCATAAAAAATCCATCATCCTTATCGCTAAATTTTTTCACAGATCCTTATCACCAGACCTCCGTATCACCCTTACACCGTGTAGCTCGAGACCGACGACCAGACCACAAGACCACTGCGGCTTCCGAAATCGAAAACACTCATAACCGACACCGGGGGGTCTGGGGGTCTCCCCCAGCGACGCTCGGAGAGCTAGTCTTATAGTATAAAACGAAGACCCGTGTGGCGCCTCCTATGTCGATTTTCCGTACCAGCGTAAGAGACTACCAATGAAAAAATTCGACGGGCGGTCTCCCGGCGGCGGCGGAGCCGTCGCCGCGTTATCACTCCTTCTTATCACTTTTCGCGATTTCTTTCGATATTTTCAAAATTTCTTCACATTTCGAGTTTTACCCCCCCCTGGGGTCCCCGGGCGGCCCCGCTCGGACCTTATTCGCGTTCCCCGGTAAATTCACGTACCGCGCGCGGCCGTAATTTTTTCCCGGCGGGCCCGCCGCGTGGGCCGTTACGTGAAAACCGAGCGCCGCCGTCGCGGGCGTTTTTTGCCTTTTTTTTTCGAGAATTCGAGTTTTAGCCCTCTTCGAGGCGTCCGCCCTCCCCGTTCGCGACTCATTCGCGTTCCCCGTTACGTTTATAGGTCGCGCGCGGCCGTACTCGAATATTTTAGTGCGCCGCGGCGTAGAGAACGATAGCGGAAAGCGCGGCGTCGTCGCCGTCTTACCGATTTTTCCGACTTTTTCGACTAGAGTCGCGTCTCGCCGCTCTCTCGAAAGTCTCACCTCCCCGTCGACGCGATATTCGCGTTCCCAGCTAAATTTATAGGCCGCGCGCGGCCGTACTTCGTCCGAGACGAGTCCCGGGGCCGCGGGACGACGCCGAGAGCGGAGCGCCGATATCGCCGCCGTCGAGTGGGTATTACTATATACGGGCATAAATACGTGCGTCGGAGGGTCCGATTTTTTTTCGCGAATATCGCGTTTTCGACGTCCGGGGGTGGCGGAGCCTGTCGTCCGCCGCCCGAAGCGGTGGGATCGCCGGCTCAAAAGCCCTCCGCGGACGCCGGGACCGCGTTCGCGATTCGCCGGGACGGCGAAACCGCTTAAGAGTCATAGATTCGACACGAGTTTTCAACTCGGTAGGTAGGTAGGTAGGTAAGGCGTCGGTGCGGTTGACCCGGGGGTCGTGGTTTCGATGCCGGCCGCCGGGAATTTCGTTAATTTGCGGCGGCCGTGATAATTCGGAATTTTTTTTTTTCGCGTTTTTTTTTTTGTCATTTTCCTTTCGCCATCACTTTCGCCTTATCGTGATATTCGTATTTAGCCAACATTTTACGTTTTTTTTTTTCAAAATTCGAGTTTTACGCCTATTGAAGACGTCGGACCTCCCCGTTGATGACTTATTCGCGTTCCCCGTCAGATTTTGAGTACCTTTTGGCCCTCCGCGGCCGAGACTACGCGCTTTACGTCCGCCACCGTTGCGCGCGTTTTTTGCCTTTTTTTTAAAATATTCGAGTTTTAGCCCTTTTCGAGGGGTCTGCCCTCCCCGTTTGCCCCTTATTCGCGTTCCCCGCTAAATCTATAGGCCGTACTTCCTCCGGGACGAGTCCCGTGGCCGCGGGACGACGCCGAGAGCCGAGTGCCCATATCGCCGCCGTCGAGTGGGTAATACTAAATACAGGCATAAATACGTGCGTCGGAGGGTTCGATTTCGACGTCCGAGGGTGGCGGAGCCGGTCGTCCGCTGCCCAAAGCGGTGGGATTGCCCTGTCAAAAGCCCTCTGCGGACGTCGAATCCGCGTTCGTAATTCGCCGGGACGTTGAAACGGCTTAAGAGTCATAGATTCGACGCCAGTTATCAACTCAGTAGGTAGGTAGGTAGGTAAGGCGTCGGTACGGAAGATCTGGGGTCGTGGTTTCGATGCCGGCCGCCGGGAGTTAATTTGCGGCGGCCGTGTTAAATCGGAATTTTTTTTTCCACATTTTTTTTTTTGTCATTTTCCTTTCGCTATCATTTTCGCCTTATCATATTATATATTCGTATTGAACGAAAATTTTACCTTTTTTTTCAAAATTCGAGTTTTACCCTTTTCGAAGACGTCGGACCTCCCCCTTGATGACTTAATCGCGTTCTCCGCTAAATGTATTGACCGCCTGCGGCTGTACTTCGTTCGCGAACAGCGAGATCGGTCGGCGTCGTTATTATTATGTACAGGCATATATATATATATGCGTCGAAGCGTTCGATTTTATATTTTACAGACTTTTGCCTACTCGGTCTCGGTGACGCCGTGAGCTACTCATATCGGTATACATATATATTTGATACACGATATAGCCACAGAAGGTACTGTAGGTACACGTATACTTAATAAATAAACGCCTAAATGTTAAGAGTTGATACGGTGGTTGGGTTAGTTGAATTATATAATAATATCCTAGCTCGAGTCGACGATGGATGTGACGGAAACGTTCGAATACTTCAACGCAGAGTGTATTACAATACATATATTATTATTGATCGATTGGTCGATATGACTATACTACGGGTAGGTATATTTTGTATGCCACACTAAATTTTTGTTTACCAAATTTGACTCACCTAAAAACTGTAATTTATTATTTACCTTTTGATTATCTATTTATTAATTTGATTTTATGCTCATGATTAAATACACAATACCTACCTACATAAGTAATATCAAATAGTATAGCCATATCATTATACAATTTAACTTTATATTAATGATTACAAAATATAACTTATGGAATATATGGGACGGTTCTTTTATACTTGAATTAGACAATAGTAATATAATTTACCTACATTGTATAATATGTAGGTAGTACTAAATATATTACAGTTTTTAGGGCAGTTGATTGTTCGAGGTAATATAATTTGCTAATTATAAATTTTATGTATGATACAAAGCTGCTGCAGATACTATATAATACAATAATTATTATGAACTTATAGATCTTAATGTATTTAATTAAATTCTGGCAGTTAAATTGTATAAAGATATGGCTATACTATTTGATATTACTTATGTAGGTAGGTTTAGTTATGAGTATTAAGTGATCAATTAGACTATTTGATAAATAATTAGCTACATTTATTAAGCATTGTTTGATTGGTTCAATCATTAGCATAAAATCAAATTAATAAAATATAACAAATATACACAGCTAATGCTTTTATTATCTTATAATAACTAAACTAAATGTTAACTATGTAGTACCCACTTCATTCATTACAGATTTTTGGTGAGTCAAATTTGTTGTAGCATACAAATGATGATACAGATTTTAAATAATACAATATTAATAAAGAAAAAATAAAAATGTATGTATTTAATTAAAGTCTGGAAATTAAATTGTATGATTATATGACTATATACTATTTGAAACAACTTATATAGGTAGGTTTAATTATGAGTATTATATGAAATCAACTATTTAATACATAATAAATTAATTACTCGAATAGACAATAGTAACATAACTAATGTACATGTATACTATGTTATGCTAAATATATTACAGTTCAAGTGAGTTTATTTACCCCGTAAAGAGCACAAAATCAAATTAATAAACAGTTAATTTAAAGGTAAATAACAAATTGATATACACAGCTATGGCTTTTATTGACTAGGTACATATTTTATTGAGCAATATTTATTGGGCTCGATTATGTGGTTAAATATTAAATATGTAAATAAATTTAGTGTAGCATACAAAATATACTGCAACAGATTCTAAATAATACAATAACAAAATAGAACTTATGGAATATATGGGACGGTTCTTTTATACTTGAATTAGACAATAGTAATATAATTTACCTACATGTATACTATAAAGGTAGTACTAAATATATTACAGTTTTGAGGTAATATAATTTGCTAATTATAAATTTTATGTATTTTATGTACAGTTTTTAGGTGAGTCAAATTTGGTATAAAATACAAACGATGCTACAGATTTTAAATAATACAATATAAATAAACATAGTAAAAATGAATGTATTTAATTAATTTCTTGAAATTCTTCAATCTTTAGCATAAAATCAAATTAATAAATAAAAAATATACACAGCTACTGCTTTTATTAAATTGTATGATTATATGACTATAAACTATTTGAAACAACTTATATAGGTAGGTTTAATTATGAGTATAATATGAAATAAACTATTTAAAACATAATAAATTAATTACTTGAATAGACAATAGTAACATAACTAACGTATAGTATGTTGTGCTCAATATATTACAGTTCAAGTGAGTTAATTGGTTGAGGTAATGTATTATGATATGACTATACTATATGGATAGGTTTTGAGCCCATGTCAAACGATTATGTGGTTAAATATTAAATATATAATAAAATATTTCAGTTTTTAGGTGAGTCAAATTATGTATATTAATAGACAAAAAATAACATATTATGTATTTAATTAAATTCTGGCAGTTAAATTGTATTATGATATGACTATACCATTAAACTATTTAATAATTAATATTTAATTAATACTATTTTATTATCTACACATTTATTGAGTGACCCCCCTATATTATTTAACAAGGGCTGCATTATATGGTTCTTTACTTGAATAGACAATAGTACAAAATAACTATATAGTACCCACTTAATTCATTACAGTTTTTAGGTGACTTGATTGGTTGAGGAAATTAAAAATTATAATGCTGCAGATACCATATAATACAATATTAATAAACAAATAGATTTTCATATATTTCAGTAAAATCTGGTAGTTAAATTGTATAATGATATGCCTATACTGTTTGATATTGCTTATGTATAGATACGTTTAGTAAATATTGTTTTTAAATAAGTAATTGATTAACAACAATAATTAATTTAGCGGCGTCAAGTCGTTATTACTATATACAGGCTTTAATATATGCGTCGGAGGGATATATTTTTTTGCGCATTACGGTTTAAGAGTCATAGATTTGACTTCAGTTTTCAACTCGATAGGTAGGTAGGTAGGTTTAGGCGTATGTGCGGATGACCCGGGGTCGTGGTTTCGATGCCGGTCGCCGGGATTGAAGATAATTTGCGGCGGCCGTGTTAATTCGGAATTTTTTTCTCGCGTTTTTTTTTTCGTTATTTACCTTTCGCTATCACTTCCGCCTTATCACTTTTGACGAATTTTTTCAAAATTTCTTCAAAATTCGTGGTTTAACGCCTTCGTGCACCTCGGACGGCCCCGTTCGGACCTTATTCGCGTTCCCCGTTAAATTTTGAGCAAGACGACGTGCGATAGGAGTTCCGCCGTCGCCCGCGTTTTTCGATAATTTTTTCGAAAAGTCGAGTTTTAACCGTTTTGGAAACGTCTCACCTCCCCGTCGACGCGATATTCGCGTTCCCAGCTAAATTTACAGGCCGCAGGACGCCGCCGTCGAGTGGGTATTACTATATATAGGCATAAATACGTGCGTCGGAAGGTTCGATTTTTTTCGCGAATCTTGCCGTTTCGACGTCCGAAGACAGCGGAGCACGTCGTCCGCTTCCCGACGCGATCGCGTCCCCCTTTACGCGCCCTTTGAAGGACGTCGAAACCACGTTCGTAATTTGCCGGGACGGCGAAACGGCTTAAGAGTCATAGATTCGACACCAGTTTTCATCTCAGTAGGTAAGGCGTAGGTGCGGATGACCCGGGGTCGTGGTTTCGATGCCGGCAGCCGGGATTGAAGATATTTTGCGGCGGCCGTGATAATCCGTATTTTTTTTTCCGTTATTTACTTTTGCTATCACTTCCGCCTATATTATTCGTAATTAACGAAAATTTCAATATTTTTTTCGAAATTCAAGTTTTACCTCCTTTTCGAACTCCATACAGTTCCGTTGAAACCTTATTCGCATTCCCTCCTAGATGTATAGGCTGCTCGCGGCCGCGCTTCGTTCGCGACGAGTCCCGGGGGCCGATTGACATCGCGGAGAGCTCCACCGTCGTGTCGCTATTACTATCTTATACAGGCTTGAATATATGCGCCCGAAATGTTTTGAATTTATTACTTAATTTTGTGTTTTCGGCGACAGTAATGAACGTTGTCCGCGATTCGACGCAGTCGGATTGCATACCTGACGAAGTTACGCAGCCGTCGCACATTGTCCGCTATCTGACGAAGTCGGATTGCCTACCCTTATTACTACGGCGAACGTCATTCGAGGTTTGACCTGCTAGACACCCATAAAAAGACGGAGGCTATATGATTTTCATGGACCCCCGAAATGTTTTAAAATTTTTTTCACAGTAAAGAACGCTGTCCGCTATCCGACGCAGTCGGATTGCATACCTGACGACGTGACCTGGCCATCGCATATTGTCTGCTATCCGACGAAGTCGGATTGCCTACTCGGACCACAAAGGTGACTGACCTGCTAGACACCCTAAAAAGACGATGGCTATATGATTTGCATAGAATTCCGAAATGTTTTGAATTTTTTTTTCCGTTTTCGGTGGCAGTAATGAACGTTGTCCGCGATTCGACGCAGTCGGATTGCATACCTGACGACGTAACCCAGCCGTCGCAGATTGTCGGATGCCTACCCTTATTACTACAGTGAACGTCATTCGAGGTGACTGACCTGCTAGACACCCATAAAAAGACTGAGACTATATGATTTTCATGGACCCCCGAAATGGTTTAAAATTTTTTTCACGGTAAAGAACGCTGTCCGCTATCCGACGCAGTCGGATTGCATACCTGACGACGTGACCCGACCGTCGCATATTATCTGCTTTCCGACGAAGTCAGATTGCCTACTCGGACCACCGAGTTGACTCAGCAGGTCGCTAGACACCCTAAAAAGACGGTGGCTATATGATTTGCATAGAAGCCCGAAATGTTTTGAATTTTATTACTTAATTTTCCGTTTTCGGTGACAGTAATGAACGTTGTCCGCGATTCGACGCAGTCGGATTGCATACCTGACGACGTGACCCGGCCGTCGCACATTGTCCGCTATCCGACGAAGTCGGATTGCCTACCCGCACCACTGAGGTGACTGACCTGCTAGACACCCTAAAAAGACGGTTACTATATGATTTGCATAGAAGCCCGAAATGTTTTGAATTTTATTACTTAATTTTGCGTTTTCGGTGACAGTAATGAACGCTGTCCGCGATTCGACGCAGTCGGATTGCATACCTGACGAAGTTACCCAGCCGTCGCACATTGTCCGCTATCCGACGAAGTCGGATTGCCTACTCGGACCACCGAGGTGACTGACCTGCTAGACACCCTTAAAAGACGATTGCTATATGATTTCCATAGAAGCCCGAAATGTTTTGAATTTTTTTTCACGTAATTAATTTTTCCGTTTTCGGTGACAGTTATGAACGTTGTCCGCGATTCGACGCAGTCGGATTGCATACCTGACGAAGTTACCCAGCCGTCGCACATTGTCCGCTATCCGACGAAGTCGGATTGCCTACTCGGACCACTGAGGTGACTGACCTGCTAGACACCCTTAAAAGACGATTGCTATATGATTTGCATAGAAGCCCGAAATGTTTTGAATTTTTTTCACGTAATTAATTTTTCCGTTTTCGGTGACAGTAATGAACGTTGTCCGCGATTCGACGTAGTCGGATTGCATACCTGACGAAGTTACCCAGCCGTCGCACATTGTCCGCTATCCGACGAAGTCGGATTGCCTACTCGGACCACTGAGGTGACTGACCTGCTAGACACCCTTAAAAGACGATTGCTATATGATTTGCATAGAAGCCCGAAATGTTTTGAATTTTTTTCACGAAACTTATTACCTAATTTCGCGTTTTCGGCGACAGTAATGGACGCTGTCCGCGATTCGACGCAGTCGGATTGCATACCTGACGACGTGACCCGGCCGTCGCATATTGTCTGCTATCCGTCGAATTCGGATTGCCTACTCGGACCCCTGAGGTGACTGACCTGCTAGACACCCTACCCTTATTATTACGGTGAACGTCATTTGAGGTGACTGACCAACTAGACACTCAAAGATATACGACGGCTATATGACTTGCATGGACGCCTGAAATGTTTTACAATTTTTTTCACGAAACTTATTACCTAATTTCGCGTTTTCGGCGACAGAAATGAACGCTGTCCGCGATTCGACGCGAATCGACTTTTCAACTCGGTAGGTAGGTAGGTAGGTAAGGCGTCGGTGCGGTTGACCCGGGGGTCGTGGTTTCGATGCCGGCCGCCGGGAATTTCGTAAATTTGCGGCGGCCGTGATATTTCGGAATTTTTTTTTTTCGCGTTTTTTTTTTGTCATTTTCCTTTCGCCATCACTTTCGCCTTATCGTGATATACGGATTTGACGAAAATTTGGCGTTTTTTTTTTTTAAATTCGAGTTTCACCCCTTTTGAAGACGTCGGACCTCCCCGTCGAAGACTTATTCGCGTTCCCCGCTAAATTTATAGGCCGCGCGCGGCCGTACTTCGTCCGGTACAAGTCCCGGGTCCGCGGGACGACGCCGAGAGCCGAGTGCGGAGAACGCCGCCGTCGAGTGGGTATTACTATATACAGGCATAAATACGTGCGTCGGAAGGTTCGATTTTTTTCACGAATATCGCGTTTTTGACGTCCGGGAGTGGCGGAGCCGGTCGTCCGCTGCCCGAAGCCGTGGGATCGCCGGCTCAAAAGCCCTCTGCAAACGCCGGGAGAGCGTTCGTGATTCGCCGGGACGGCGAAACCGCTTAAGAGTCATAGATTCGACACCGGTTTTCAACTCAGTAGGTAGGTGGGTAGGTAAGGCGTCGGTGCGGATGACCCGGTGGTCGTGGTTTCGATGCCGGCCGCCGGGATTGGAGATAATTTGCGGCGGCCGTGTTAATCCGGAATTTTTTTTTCACGTTTTTTTTTTTCGTTATTTTCCTTTCGCTATCACTTCCGCCTTATCACATTTAGTGAATTTTTTCAAAATTTCTTCAAAATTAGTGTTTTAACGCCTTCGCGCACCTCGGACGGCCCCGTTCGGACTTTATTCGCGTTCCCCGTTAAATTGTGAGGCCGCGCGCGGCCGTACTTTGTCTCGGCCCGTCCCGCCGCGGCCGAGACGACGTGCGATAGGAGTGCCGCCGTCGCCTGCGTTTTTCGATAATTTTTTCGAAAAGTCGAGTTTTAACTGTTTTGGAAACGTCTCACCTCCCGTTCGCGACTTATTCGCGTTCCCCGTTACATGTATAGGCCGCGCGCGGCCGTACTTGAATATCTTAGAGCGCCGCGGCGTAGAGAACGATAGCGAAAAGCGGGGCGTCGTCGCCGTCTTACCGAGTTTTCCGACTTTTTCGACTAAAGTCGCGTCTCACCGCTCTCTCGAAAGTCTCACCTCCCTGCCGACGTGATATTCGCGTTCCCCGCTGAATTTCTAGGCCGCGGGCGGCCGGACTTCGTCCGGGACGACGCCGAGAGTCGAGTGCCGATATCGCCGCCGTCGAGTAGGTATTACTATATACAGGCATAAATACGTGCGTCGGAGGGTCCGATTTTTTTTCGCGAATATCGCGTTTTCGACGTCCGGGGGTGGCGGAGCCTGTCGTCCGCCGCCCGAAGCGGTGGGATCGCCGGCTCAAAAGCCTTCCGCGGACGCCGGGACCGCGTTCGCGATTCGCCGGGACGGCGAAACGGCCTAAGAGTCATAGATTCGACGCCAGTTTTCAACTCTGTGGGTAGGTAGGTAGGTAAGGCGTCGGTGCGGATGACCCGGGGAGTTATGAACAGTTATGAACGTTGTCCGCGATTCGACGCAGTCGGATTGCATACCTGACGAAGTTACCCAGCCGTCGCACATTGTCCGCTATCCGACGAAGTCGGATTGCCTACTCGGACCACTGAGGTGACTGACCTGCTAGACACCCTTAAAAGACGATTGCTATATGATTTGCATAGAAGCCCGAAATGTTTTGAATTTTTTTTCACGTAATTAATTTTTCCGTTTTTGGTGACAGTTATGAACGTTGTCCGCGATTCGACGCAGTCGGATTGCATACTTGACGAAGTTACCCAGCCGTCGCACATTGTCCGCTATCCGACGAAGTCGGATTGCCTACTCGGACCACTGAGGTGACTGACCTGCTAGACACCCTTAAAAGACGATTGCTATATAATTTGCATAGAAGCCCGAAATGTTTTGAATTTTTTTTCATGTAATTAATTTTTCCGTTTTTGGTGACAGTAATGAACGTTGTCCGCGATTCGACGCAGTCGGATTGCATACCTGACGAAGTTACCCAGCCGTCGCACATTGTCCGCTATCCGACGAAGTCGGATTGCCTACTCGGACCACCGAGGTGACTGACCTGCTAGACACCCTTAAAAGACGATTGCTATATGATTTGCATAGAAGCCCGAAATGTTTTGAATTTTGCATAATTTTTTTTCACGTAATTTATTACTTAATTTTGCATTTTTGGCGACAGTTATGAACGCTGTCCGCTATTCGACGCAGTCGGATTGCATACCTGATGACGTGACCCGGCCGACGCATATTGTCTGCAATCTGACGAAGTCGGATTGCCTACCCACACCACTGAGGTGACTGACCTGCTAGACACCCTTAAAAGACGATTGCTATATGATTTGCATAGAAGCCCGAAATGTTTTGAATTTTTTTCACGAAACTTATTACCTAATTTCGCGTTTTCGGCGACAGTAATGGACGCTGTCCGCGATTCGACGCAGTCGGATTGCATACCTGACGACGTGACCCGGCCGTCGCATATTGTCTGCTATCCGACGAAGTCGGATTGCCTACCCACACCACTGAGGTGACTGACCTGCTAGACACCCTACTCTTATTTTTACGGTGAACGTCATTTGAGGTGACTGACCACCTAGACACTCAAAAATATACGACGGCTATATGACTTGCATGGACGCCCGAAATGTTACAATTTTTTTCATGAAACTTATTACCTAATTTCGCGTTTTCGGCGACAGTAATGAACGCTGTCCGCGATTCGACGCAGTCGGATTGCATACCTGACGACCGGCCGACGCATATTGTCTGCTATCCGACGAAGTCGGATTGCCTACTCGGACCACTGAGGTGACTGACCTGCTAGACACCCTTAAAAGACGATTGCTATATGATTTGCATAGAAGCCCGAAATGTTTTGAATTTTTTTTCAAGTAATTAATTTTTCCGTTCTCGGTGACAGTAATGAACGCTGTCCGCGATTCGACGCAGTCGGATTGCATACCTGACGAAGTTACCCAGTTGTCGCACATTGTCCACCATTCACAATCCACTATTCTTATCATTAACCCAGAATCCTTATCAGAAATCCAAAATCCTTATCACTAATCCACCATCCTTATCATAAATCCACTTTTCTTATCAAAATCTAAAATCCTTATCACTTAATTTTTTCACAGATCCCTATCACTAGACCTCTGTATCACCCATACACCGCGTCGGCTTCGGTTGACGACCAGACCACAAGACCACTGCGGCATCCGACATCGACAACACTCCTCACCAACCACGGGGGGTCTGGGGGTCTCCCCCAGCGACGCTCGGAGAGCTAGTCTTATTCTATAAAATCGCAAGAAAAACAGCTGATCTATAGGGAATTCATGGAGGATCTCATGGTTGAAAAAATTAAACACCGCTCCGTTTCCCCAGTCCGCCGGACCCATCCCGTCGATTCCCTATAACGCGACCAATCGCGTACCTTCGCAGCGGCGGCGGCGGTCGGTTTTTAAACATTACGCTTTTTACGCTGTTTTTCGACTTTTAGACATTTTCACATATAGTTCGTTTCGTTTAAAAGCCGCGTGGTTTGTACGCGATATCGGTCCATAGCCATCGCAATCGACGCCAGCGTAGGTCGTTATTATCGCTTTTCGTTTCGTCTTTTCAATTGCCGTTTGTGCTCTATTTGTTAAGTTTATTTCTTTTGAACCCCGTGAATATGCGGTTTGTACACTTAAAAATTCGCGTTCACGAAATGTCAGTCGGTCTTCGTTCCAACGCACAAGTGCACAATAAATATATACTGTTTTTTTTGTTTTGTTTTTGATTCAATAAATATTGCATTATGTGATTGTAGACGTATTATTTGGTCCTTAATAACGTAGCTGGTATATTGCTTAACGTAAACACAATTACATGTATTATTAAACACAAATAAATGTATTATTCAAGCATACATAATAACGGTCAGATAAGTGAATAAAATACAATTAAAGTTTAAACAGTGTGTAGAATTATGATACATAAAATTATATACGATTACATCGATGTATATCGAATATATTGGTTTACGTCGCTCCGTAGACACACAGCTTAATTGTTGAAGTTTTGACCGTGATTTGCATCACAAACTGTGGCTCGATAGGTTAGGCGTAGGTTCCCCAAACATAGGATGATAGGTAGGTCCGGGTTCGAAACCGTCGTAGCTCAATTCGGGCGGCAAGACTGTACCGTGTATTCTAATGCACGGCCGCCCGAAGATTGACTTTTTTGCATTTTTTTTCACTTTATATTTATTTTCATAAATAATATAATAATATACATGTTAATTTTACATTATATGACTGTATATTATATATAATGTACCTATATGTTATTTAAATTATTAGGAATATAACTCATATTATTTTCTTTAAATTGTCTTTATTTTTCGTAAGTTATTTCGAATGTTGTGTGATTGGGTTTTTGGAAAATACTATTTTTTCTCTTCACTTATAGAAGCTATACATACTAGACTTATTTTCTGCAGCACATTGTTCGCTATCCGACTAAGTCGGATAGCCAACCTAGCTGACGAACTTTAAAGTTAATAGATTTTGACTTGATATGACTGACTTTCTAGACACTCCAACACGGTTTCGACTTTACACTTTTTACATAAGAAAAAGCACCGGACATGTGACGGCACATACCATTCTATCCGCAGTAGACGGATTGTTCATTTTGATTTCGTCTTAGACGGTGCTGACTGACTTGCTTAACACTTAAACATGCAGGTTTTTTTTTTTTTTTTGATATAATTATATATACATTACAGGTACATGTTTATATGTATTGTATTGGTTAATATAATATTATGTATCTATATGTTATTTTTTTTATGAAATTTAATAAATAGGTACAATATATTATAATTGTTTGTATTTATATTGTATAGTCATAGTTTGTATTTTTCGTAAATTATTTCTTAAGTTGTGTAATAGGGTTTTCACTTATAGCCGCCCAACGTCGGGTCTGCAATCCACCGCAGGTGGATTGCCTACTTGATATGCTGTAGCACATTGTCCGCGATCCGACGAATTCGGATTGCCTACGGCCGCCCGTAAATTGACTTTTTTGCATTTTTTTTCACGTTATATTTCATAAATAATATAATAATATACATGTTAATTTTACATTATATGACTGTATATTATATATTATATTATTATATACTATATTATTAGGAATTTAACACATATTATTTTCTTTTTGTCATTGTTATTATATCATACTAATTTATTTTATTTTTCGTAAGTCATTTCGAATGTTGTGTGATTGGGTTTTTGGAAAATACTATTTTTTCTCTTCACTTATAGCAGCTATACATACTAGACTTATTTTCTGCAGCACATTGTTCGCTATCCGACTAAGTCGGATAGCCTACCTAGCTGATGAACTTTAAAGTTAATAGATTTTGACTTAATATGACTGACTTTCTAGACACTCCAACACGGTTTTCGACTTTACACTTTTTACATAAGAAAAACTACCGGACATGCGACGGCACATACCTACCATTCAATCCACCGTAGACGGATTGCTCATTTTGGTTTCGTCTTAGACGGTGATGACTGACTTCCTTAACACTTAAACATGCAGGTTTTTGCATTTTTTTTTTTTTTGATATAATTATATATACATTACAGGTACATGTTTATATGTATTGTATTGGTTAATATGATATTATGTATCTATATGTTATTTTTTTTATGAATTATAATAAATAGGTACAATATATTATAGTTATAGTTTGTATTTTTCCTAAATTATTTCGTAAGTTGTATGATAGGGTTTTCACTTATAGCCGCCCAACGTCAGGTCTGCAATCCACCGCAGGTGGATTGCCTACTTGATATGCTGTAGCACATTGTCCGCGATCCGACGAATTCGGATTGCCTACCTAGGTGCCCACTGTGCAATGGAATATTTCGGCGATGTTTTTACAACATTAATTTGGAACTTGTAATGTTACTTGTCATGTTATATTCACGTAATTGCAATGTGTATGGAACTGCTTATGTCCGGAGAAAGTAACTTTAATTGTAATATGAATACAATGCTTTATTTTAATGTTCCATGCACATTACAAAATATCATTCCATACAAGTTATACGGTTATATGCCAAGCACGTTATAAGTATTATTCCATACATGTTACCAGTAAGTTCCCAAACACGTTACAAGTAACTATCCATGCACATTGCATGTAATGTTCAATGGATGTTACCAAATAACATTTGTATAACATTACAAATAATATTTTATATATGTTACCAATTAACATTTCAAAACACTTCAATTTTACTCTAAAAATGTTTCAGAATAATAATATAAATAAAATATTATTACAGTGAAACCTCTGAATAGCGGACACTCCGGTTATAATCTGTCACCACTCACCATTCATAAAAATTTCAACAATTGAGAGGTCTTCGTTAGGGGAATATTCACTATTTAATAATATACCTAGTATCATATAAAGCTATAATAGTTATAAGTACCTTATATTCTATATTTGAATATTTCTATAACAGTCAGTCAGTGGGTACAAATTCAATATACGTCTATATCTACATTAGTGTACACTGTTTATTATTAAATACGTATACTAGTTTTGAAATTGTTGATAAATCATAAATATACATTAATACCATTTCTACTAAAACAACAACAATTATTATTACCATATTCTTAATTATATCATATGGTCTCAAACCACAGACGACGAATGACGGTGTGAGTGTGCCGTGCGACAAAGTTGGTTACCGATAATTTTTGTTTAGTATTGTGTTTACTGTTTAGTTTCCTCAGTTTTGGTTTGATTTATAATTTTAACATAATGGAAAAATTCATCAATCGAAGCACAAAAAAACAAAACATTGTGTGTGAAGACGATCCTGTACACAATTTGGAAACAATAGAAAAATCAAAATGTTACATATTTAATGGCAAGTTTTTCAAAATAATAAATGAAGAAGACAATGAAAAAAATAAAATATCCGCGCAGTGCCAAAATTGTCCTAAAATCGTGCATGGTCATAAGGGTTCTACTGGAAATTTTTTAAGTCACATCAAAGTAGGTACTTAAATAAAATTAATTAATTATTATCAAGACCTAAAATATGTCCAATTGCAGGGTAGGTACATACTACATAGGTACCTATAGTAGTTAGTACCTACCGAGGTACCTACACACTTTTAGTTCAATTAATAACAATGATAGATTTCAATAGGTACCTAAAACACCTGTTAGGCTCTATTAATAATTATTTGCCCTGAATGTCTGAATTTTTTTTAATTATAATTGGTTAGGTATTATAATATGTTGATAATTTTTTATTCAAATAGGTACATATTTATTTGAATAATTATCAAGATATAATTTTGCCCGACTGCGTATTATTATTTAATAATATGTATTATTATAAATTTACTGTTATAGTTTAAACATTTACATTTGATGGAAAAAGTCAAAGCAGCTAAAACTGTTAAGAAAAATGTACAATCCATAAAAAAACAAGAAACCTTGCCGTTATCGCATACAAATAAAATATCAAAACAAAAAGTGAGTATTTATTTTATATGTATGATTTACACTGAACTATTTGATTTTACTTAATGATAATTTGTGTACCTTTCAAGTCACTTGGTAGTTCCATAATTGTTTTAATACCTATTTATTGATATTTTAATTTATACATTCTTATACAGAGTAATTTGAAATAGAAATTGTTCAAATATTATTTGTGTTTAATAATGTAATGAAAAAAGATTTTTAAATATTAAAAAAAAAATTTTTATTTATTTAAATAAAAAATTACCGATTTAGTTAACAGTTTTTATAACCGTGCCACCGCGGTGTTGGAAATTGAAAGATAATTGAGGTAATATGTGGTACATTTTCTTATCGAGTAGTGTAAAAAAATATAAATATAGATTAATATATTACTGTTCAATAAATATTTTGAAATTATAGATGTATATTAATGGTTAAATACTCTGACACAAAAAATTAATTCATGGCAAAAACCTAAAGATAATAATATATAGTATACCATGTTTTATGACTGAAAAGTAGATCAAATTGTGGTAAATTAATACCTAAAGTTATTATAGATTTATTTTTTTTAAATGTAAATATTATACTATATACAGAACAATTAGGTTTACCTATATTTTGCTTTTTTTTAAATTTTTTTTGTATTGTTTGTAACTTTGTAAGTAATTTATTATTTCATTTTTCAGATTACTGACTTAACCTTTGCATATATTGTGGAAGAAATGAGGCCATTAGTGACTTGCGAAAAACCAGCATTCAAACGCCTCATAAAAGGATTATGCGGCCTTGGCGATACAACTTCATTACCAGATCGTAGAGTCATGTCTAATGAGTTAAATAATAAGTACACATCATACATAACCATGTTAACTGATTTAATAGCTAAACAAAATTTTATATGTACAACGGCTGATATTTGGTCTTGCAATAACAAAAGTTATTTGGGTATGACTGGTCATTTTATTGATGAGCATACCTACATTAGACATTCATACATTCTTGGTTGTAGAAGGATTAAAGGAAGTCATACATTTTTAAATATAACAGAGATAATGAATGAAATAACTCATACATATAATATCCAGAACTCTAAAATATCACATACCGTAACAGATAACGCTAGCAATTTTGGCAAGGCATTCAGAACATACTCTTTAAAATCTATTGGTGTGGAGTTTTCAAACATTGGTAATGATAACTGGTTTGCTGATGAATCTATATGTGATGATCCTAATACTGGGGTAGAAATTGATAATTCTAGTACAGATTTTGATACTGTAGATTTCTCCACATTGTTTTTGAATTCTGAAGATATGGAAAGTGATGAAATATGCTTACCAGATCATATAACATGTTCTGCACATACTCTTAGCTTGATTGCAACTGTTGATGTAGACAAAATTTCTGATCAGTCTTATAAATTAACTTCTAAAAATGCTTTTAATAAATTATGTAGTTTTTGGAATCTTTTAAGTCGTAGTACAGTGGCCTCAGACAAGGTATATGATATCTGCGATTGCAAATTTCCTATACCTATTGTAACTAGGTGGAATTCCTCATTTGACGCTGTAAAAAAAATAATTGCACATAAAGAAACAGTAAAATCTTTATTTACTGAATTGAAACTTGAACAACTAACAAAAAAAAATTGGGTATTTTTAGAAGAATACTGTGCAGTTATGGAACCGCTTGCCATTGCACTTGACAAATTACAAGCTGAAAAATCTTGTTTTCTAGGATATGTCGCACCTACTATAATATCGTTAAGACTTTTATTAATTCAACAGACAAATTTAATATATTGCAGACATTTAGCGTTATCAATTATTAAAAGCCTAGAAAAAAGATTTTATTTTATATTTGATTTAGAAAACATAAAAGGTAAGCCATATATCATTGCTTCAATATCTCATCCTAGGTTTAAACTTTCATGGATACCTGGTCGATATTTAACTTTCTGTAAAAATTTATTTTTGTCTGAATGCAATTTCATAAACTCATTAACCAATTCAGATTCTAATTCCGTTGAAAATGATTCTGCTGGTAGTGATGAAGAATTTTATGGTATTTTAACACAAAGTAAATATTCACTTGATCGTTCGGCTTCTGATAATGTACACTGTGTAGAGTTAAATTTAAATAGTACTAATGAAGTAACTGTACAAGCACTATCTTATTTAGATTCTAAAAATAAAGACCTTGACATGTTAAACACATTCCCAGTTGTCAAAAAGGTCTTTTTTAAATATAATACAACTCTCCCGTCTTCAGCACCAGTAGAAAGGCTATTTAGTAGTGGATCTCAAATCTTAACCCCGAGAAGAAACAGGCTTCAGGATAAGACTTTTGAAATGTTATTGTGTTGTAGGTGCTTAATGCTTAATGAAAGAATTTAATAATTGTTAACAATGTTAATATGTAAAATATATCATGATTTTTTTTATATTTCATGAAGTTTATGTTTTTTTTTCCAATATTTTACTATCATATGTATTAACTATATAGTATTATTTCAATTGTAATGTTATGTTTTAAAAAATTATAATATAACTACAAAGATAATGTACTTAATTAAAACTAATTACTTATTAGGTAATTATTACTTATTTCCCATTCATAAATGTACAGTGTTTTTTTCATTTTATACTGAAGGTACAATGTTTTTTTTTCAATATTTTATTATGATGTATATTTACTATTTTATATATTTTAGAATATAATTATGTGTTAACCATTATTTGTATAACAAATTACATTTTTATGTTTAATAATTAATTACTATTATTTTAAAATATATTAATGAATTGTTTTATAAAATTATAATAAACCTAGGTACAAAGAATGTATTTTTTTTAAAACTAAGTACTTATTATTTATTACTTATTTTCTATACATAAATGTACACAATGGTCAATGGCAGATCTAGGATTTTTTTTTTGGAGGGGGACGGGTATATTAAAATAATTTTATCTTTTTTTTTATCCAGATAAATAGTGTTTTATCTTTTATCTTTATCTAGATAATTTAGATTTTAACTATCTTCTATCTTTATCTAGATAAATTGTATCCAATTATCTTTTATCTTTATCTAGATAAATTTTTAGTTATCTTTGCGCAACACTGATCACAGGTTAAGAACCGCTGAACTAGACTATAATTATTATACGACAACAATATATTTCACGAAAGAAACTATTTGGTTTTTATTTATTTTAAGCGTTAAGCGCATGGGGGTTATTATATTACGATTATGAGATATAAGTATATAACCGAAAGTTTATGATTTGTTAGGAACCGACGACCGTGGTATAGATTTCAGTGACTGTTTGTGCAGGGTATATACGCGCGCCGCGCTTGAAATGTGCGCGCAGCACTTTTTGGGATTTCCACTTTACCGCCCTGCACTTTTTCGAATTTTCACTTTACCGCCCGGCACTATTGGGGGGGGGGATTCCCGCTTTACCGCCCGCTGGACGGACAAAGGACGCTTTCCAACGCTTCAACCGCCATCGAAAACCAAACTTTCAGTATAGGCGTGACGAAATAGTATATTGTGTGGCAATGGCGGGGAGTGAGCTATTTCAGTCGCGGCCCGCGAGCTGCATTTCGCTCAAGACTGAATTTGAACCAGACTATTCTGCGAACACAATATTTCATGAAAGAAACGATTTGGTTTTATTTATTTTAAGCGTCGTGCATGGAGGATATGATATATGAATATAAGATGTAACCAAAAGCTTGTGTTTTGTAAGGACCGTGGTATAGATTTCAGTATAAATAACAATTATTATATTAAAATAAAATTAGAATAAAAAAAATGTTATCAAGGCAAAGGTAATGCATTGTGCGGGGATCTATGCATCAACCAAATTATTATACGAAAACAATAATTTCATGAAAGAAAAATGTTTACGTGTCATGCAAGGTCATAGGGTTGCCATTCGTCCCGATTTCGCCGGGACACTACCGGTTTTCTTTTCACTACACAGTACCGATATTTTTCAACTCCCAGCCGGGACATGGATACGTACCGGTTTCTTAAAATTATTAGTCTCGAATTTATTGTTGTCATGCACGAATAACTATAAATAAATAATTGTCGGAGATAGCGATAGCCGAATACCGATAATTTAATGTTTCATAGCGTATACAATTTTTAGAATTGACGATTATACGTTCCATGTATTGTGAACTTGTGTTGTTCCCGCATTTAAATTTAATAACTTATCGTGAATATTTGTAATAATATTGTATTAGTTACGAACTTTCAAACCCCGGCAATATCGCTCAGTCAGGTACTCAGGTTTGTTATCAGAAACTTACACTTCTCTACCACTGAAAAAGATATTGTTTCTGCTCTATCAGAATTAGGACACTCTGTCGTACGTGTTCAAAATATATCAGACAAAAATAAACGCCCCCTACCTCTATTTTTTATAGAAGTTTCCCAAAATACCAACAATGTGGATATCACAAAAATTTCGTTTTTACTTAACACTAAAGTCACTATAGAAAAACCACATAAAAAGAATCGCGGTCCTCCGCAGTGTCATAAATGCCAATCATATGGCCACACGCAAAATTATTGTCACCACATTGCGCGCTGCGTTAAATGCGGTGCAAATCATCACACCAAGGAATGTTCCAAAGATCGGAATATCCAGGCAAAATGTGCCCTGTGCTCCGGGGATCACACCGCCAACTACAGGGGCTGCCCTACCTTCATAAGTGCTCAAAAAAACCCAAGACTTTTCAAGGCTTCTACAACCAAAGTCCCGACGCCAAATCCTCATTCCAGACCAAAATCATACGCTGAAGCTACCCGGACCAAAGATTTTTCCACAGATAATTTCCCCGTCCTATTATCTAACTTTATAACTAACCTCAACTCTCTAATCAGTCCTCTAATTACTCTCCTCTCTTCAGTCCTACACTCATTAATTCCCAAAACCCCCTTACCACCATAGCTATTTCTGTAAAAAATTTTTCTTATCTAACATAACAGTAATGTATTTTATTCTATGTCTAAATTGTATGTTTCTAACAAACTTAATTGCTTTTTTATCTCTATTGTATTGGCTACGGCGTACGCCGTGCCGAATCCTTACAAGACTCCTAATCGGTGTTACTATATATATAATGTACAATGTTTAATCTATAATTTTATAATATTACGTATAATTGTTGAGCTGTAATAGTATTTGACTTAAAGCTAATAAAAAAAAAAAAAATTACGAACTTTTATATATATATACATTATGGCTCCAAAACGATTATGCAGCTTCACTGACAAACTCCAAAACGAATTTCCATTCATTAAAAAGGTAAAAACCAACAATAATATTGATGTGCAATGTACTGTATGCTTGAGTACATTTTCGGTTAGCCATGGTGGGAAAAGTAATATAACTTATCATATAAATCTAATAAACATAAAATGGCACAAAAGTCTGCATTGACATCTATACTATATAGTTGCGCCGAGAGAGCGCAAGTCGGCGGCGACCAAAACTCGTCGTAGTTCGCGCATCTCCCGCCAACATGACTCCCATATTCGGATAATCGGCTCACATCGTCGACCGTTATAGCAAAGTAAATAATTTTTTTACACCATTAAAAGCTAACGACGAATTATTGAAATTAGCGGCCAAAGAAGTAACCTTAGCTTTTCATACTGTTATGCACAAATATAGCTTTAAGGCCCGATTTCACCAACACAGTTAATCACGGTTAACGCTTAATCGGCTGATAACAGATATTTAACCAGCCAAATTCGGCCGATTAAAACTCCGGTTAACTTTAACTGTGATTAACTGTGTTGGTGAAATCGGCCCTAAGCCTTTAACTCTGTAACTCTTGTACAGCAAGTCTTATTCGTCAAATATTTAATGAAAAAAATGATGATTGATGATGCATACATTAACAAGAAACATATTAGTAAATAAGTAAGATTTCAGTGAATATTAATATAAACTTAAAATAACTTTTTAATATAAGCATTATAAATAATTTTAAATTGTATATATTATATTTTTTTTTTTTTTTTTTTTTTTTTTTTTTATTGAGTAACCCGCGGCAACATAGGCCATTGGGTGTGGGGAGGGTACTGTAGGTTTTTTATATTGGGTAGGTTTGGTAGGTTTTTTATATTGGGTAGGTTGGTACACGTGTGTGTTGTGTTTGGCAGAATTTCTAATGGGGCACCCGTAGGTTTCTGCCGTGCCCCGGGGTGGGGGGATGGCGGCACTTGTTCTCCGGACACCGTGACTTGCCCGAAGAAAAATGCCGCCCAGTGGCCGGGAGTCGAACCCGCGACTGCCAGCGCCGCAGTCGACGCGTTAGACCGCTCGGCCACCTCGTCCCCAATATATATTATATACATAAGAAAATAATAACTATACTTTATTATTACTTTTTATTGTACTTCTAATTATAAAATAATAAATATAAAATATAATAATGGATATTATTATTTCAATATAAAAAAAAGGTTATTCAATATGTTGTCCCGGTTTGGTGATTTTAAAATCAGGTAACCCTATAAGCAAGGAGGTTATAATATGAATATAAAATATGTAACCAAAAGTTTATGTTTTATGAGGACCGTAGTATAGATTTTAGTGTCTGTTCAGAGAATACCCGTGATATCTGAGCTCAGTTTTTTGGGGATTTCCATTTTACCGCCCGGTACTTTTGGGGAATTCCACTTTACCATAGAACAATACTTCGGATAAATCCACTATAGATACTACTATCTTGGTCCGTGGATAAAACCAAAGTAAGTACCAATTTGACAACTTTTTGGGATAACAAAATAAATTAACCACATAAAAATAAAAATAAAATATTATCACCTATTATCTCAACTAATTTATGATTTATGAGTATAAGTATTAAGTTTATTGCAATAATGTAGTGGTATGCTAAAAAGTACAAACATATATTTGAGCTAACATCGTCGTGTCTTCTGGGTAATGCTAATAGACTTAGAGTTATATTACGCCCAAAAGGCCTATACGTATAATATCAGGGCCTAAAATAAAGATACTTTGCTTCTGCACACCTTATTCCAAACAAAAATATTTTAAAATAATGAACTTATTAATAGACCTGGTAGTGCACATGCAGTGGCATGCCCAGGGGGAAGTTAGAGGTTATATCCCCCCCCCCCCCATTGACTTTTTAGCTGACCTACAGAAAACCACTTATTATAGTTATTACAGCTGTTTAGAGTCATTAATTTTTATAAATTATTAATTTTATTCGTTGATCATTTAATACGATGCTCTTAATATAATATTCTTACAACGGCAGTTGAAAAATATTAAAAATACTTAAAAATTTTGACCAATTACGAAAAAACCATGAAAATGTGCAAATTATTTTGAGTTAGAAATTCATAAGAAATTTTATTTTTAAATCTATAACTATCTAAGATTTGACAATTTAATACAAGATTCCTCATAAGTTTGTCTACCTTTATCAAAAAAAAATGTTTACCGGAAAGTCAAATTAAATTATTATGAGCGTTTGAAATTCAAATTTTAACATTTTCTTATATTGTATTTTTTTTTTTTGTATAATTTATATTATATTATAACAATACATTTTTATCTGTTTGGTCAAAAAGCGTGAAAATATAACACACGGCTCCTAATATATTTTTACAATAGCAGTTGAAAAATATTAAAAATACATATGCACAATTTTTTTTATAAATATTTAAAGTTTTGATTTTGATTTTGACAAAATTTATCAAACTTAAAATTTATATTGCGAGTAAGTGGATGTCACTCTGGCACTCTGCTGTAGAGTAGGTTACAAGTGAGTCAATGTTTAATGGATTGTATTAAACTTGAATTCAATGATATATGAAAATTTGTATCCAGGATAAAAAAATAAATAAATAAATAAAAACCATCGTAAAAACAATTTTAAAATGATTTAGTAGTTAAAAATGTATATATATTAATAATAACAATATAAATATAATATACAATATCCTAGGCTGCCAAACCGTCTCTGTTCAGAACCGTTTTTTGCACACATGATGTATATCATTGAATTTAAATTTACAGTCATCCATTTGTAGCCTACTGTACAGCAGAGCGACTTCCACTTAACCGCTTTTTTTTGTTTATTTAAAAAAAAATGATGTCTTCCCCCACTTAAAATTCCTGGGCACGCCACTGTGCACATGTCACATATAACTTCATTGCACAATTGTTTTTGCTATTTATTAATAATTAGGTAGTTATAATAAATAAAATCTAAGACAATCTTCTATAAAAGTCCTTGATACCTTATATATATATATAACTAAACATTTTAAATTAAAAACGAAATGGCTTGGGTTACCTAGTATACTTATTATATTATAAGCCATTTAGAATATAGTGTAGTCGGCATTATTTTTAGTGTTAAGGATTTTAAACGAATACAATTGAATATTAATCAAATAAAAGTGTATAAAAGCCGAAAATAAGTACTGCACACTTTTGAATTTGCTACTGCACATTTAATATTAGCTACTGCACATAGTGTGTGCTGCTGCACACAATTTTAGGCCCAGATATTCATCTCGTATTATAATATTATTATGCTCTTGCCTCAAACCATATTATTTTAAATATAACCTAAGCGGTTGTTGGAATTATTACTCGGAACGTACACGCACCATACACTACTGTTATTCATGTGGCGACGATTTATTTCAATAGGTACCTCATGTGGACACATAATAACTTCGTTTTGACATATTGTCTCAGTGGAATAGCCAGGGGATGATGCAGGGTTGCAGCCTTCCCAGAAATTTCAGAAAAATGTATAAAATGCTTTATGTGTTCTGTGATTTGTGAACGTATAATGTTGGACGTAACCGCGTGTAAAATACAATTTTAAATTGTGTGATATTTAGGTACTGCAAAAGTGTAAAATATTATATGCCCTTGGCATCAGAATACCAAACTTATAAGGGATCCTAGTTCATTAATTATAGAGTTATCAGCCCCTGTCTTTTTCGATATATTATAGTTTTAAAACAAGTAATAAGTATTTTTGAGTTGTTATTAAATAAACTATAAGTTGGTCTTAGTTAGACGGAACCCATGTGGATGTGGGTAAACGACGTATATATAGTTATATAAAAATAGACATTTATTGGGGGACGAAGTGGCCAAATGGACTAAGGCGTCGGTTGCGACGCGCACCGTCGCCGGTTTGAACCTTGGCCACGGGCAGCACACGGTTTGTGGATGTCCCACCCGGACATGGCAAATACCTACGGGTGCCCACTTCAAAATTTCTGCCAAACTAATACACACGTGATTATAAAACCTACAGTACCTTCCCCCACAGTTAAAAAACCACCCAATAGCCTAAGTTGCCGCGGGTAATTATAATTAATGAAAAAAAAATAATATATTTTATAATAATCAATAAATTTAAAATTCTATGCAAGGACTGAGATTAAACATTTAGTTTATCGTTTATGCCCGAAAAATTGGCCTATAGTGACGCACCAGAAAAAATGTATACATAATAATAATATATACCGCACTGCTGCAGTATATATTATTATGAGCTGTTCATTGTTAACAATTAAATATCTCGGCATACGTTCTAATAAAATATTTCGACTAAAAACTATATAGGTAGGTAATATATTATACTGCACTGATATATAGTATAACTTTATCATGCGCTATATTATATTACCTATATAGATCTTGATATTGATAAATGCAGTTCAAGTCAAGGACAAATAACAATCTCTTGTCCTTTTTCCCCCAAATCCTATACAATCGTTTTTTCTCACTTGTTTTAGTTTGAAACGTGCATTCGTTCGTTATTCGGCAAACGTATACTAATAGTTCTGATGTGGCAAACATTGTTCCTTCCATATAAAATGTCACATTAGATACGTATTGTACAATGTACTTACTACTTATGTACCTACAATACTACATACAGCTATCGTAAAAAAAATATATTGTCAAATCAAATCCCATCATTATAATAAATATTGTATACAGAAACAAGTGCAGTGTGCCCGCGTATTATAGAACGTTTTCTCGTAAATAGAACAGGAGGGAGAAGGTGTTTCGTTTAAAAACTACCCTTTATAGGCGAAAACACGTGGCCACCATACACCCCGCTGTCGGCGGTCCATTCAAGTATTCGATAATCTTCCTTCCATGGTAGAATAATACATAACATACCTACTCGTATATTATGCAGAATGCCAGATATATATTGTATATAAGTATATAACTAATAATTTCAACGGAATTTACAACCCCAATACAATATACAAACGTCAAATAATCTTATAGGGGTACCTGTGTATTACGTTGTCCCGTGGCGCCTGTACCTACTGCCTTGGTCGTAACTGTGTAAAAGAATATAATATATATTATATACATTTACATTTGGTCGAATACATGATCGAATAAATATCGAACAAACCGTCGCGTAACTTCAAATATTTCTACTATCTTTCTTCTTTCGTCCGATCTAGACGGCCTGAACACCGAACGTCGACCCGTATGTATTATATACACCATGGTAAATTTGCAACCCGAGCTCAAACTTGTAATGTTATTACTGCCCTTTATGGCCTTATGATTCACCTACCTATGTACACATACAGGCATTTATAATAATAAATATTATACGATCACAATGTTACAAATTTGTATTTGTATTTACATAGCCATACTGAAGTTAAAAAAACAAAAATTTTTTTAGAATATCTCTAAAATTAAAATAATAAAATAAAAAAGTAATTTAAATTTGAAAATGTTTTTTTTAAGGAATTTTGCTTTTTGTTAATTTTGTATAACATATAAACATACGTGACACGTGTACAACTACAAAAATGACACCACAACAATTAAGACAATTTTACTTAATTATGTGGTTTATAATAATACTATGATATTATATTCGAGATTACTTCCACGCAGTACAGTTGTCAGCTACGGTGCTTAACTCTGTATTTAATATAACTCATATTATATATGAGTATTGGGTATACTTAGGTATAGATAGGTACCACGAATCACGATAAACGTAATGCGACGCGCGAGTGATTGTCTGTGACCGATTATAATATTATGTCGAATATTTAATATATTTAATGCGTGCGTGTGTAAAAGTGATGCCGTGGTCGCCGCGCAGTTATGTAATATTAATCCGACGTATTGCGGCAAGCAGAAGTGCGCATGCGCTAGACACGACAATATAATAAAATTGTGAATTTAGTGAATATAATATTATAGTACCTACCTAATATTTAATAATATAATAAATGTGCTGGTGGACGATAGCTTTGGAGTGACGGCTAACAAACGTGAAACATAACTATAGATACCTATAGCCTATAGGTATAAAATATTTTGTGATTTGTGTTCTGATCGAGTTTGATTTTTTCTTACATCGTATAGGTACGCCAGGGACGAACCAAAGGTGGGACATGAGGGGGGGGGGGGGTGTTACACCCCCCACTCGGCAATATTTGATTTTCAGTCGGCAAAATGGAATTTATTTTCACCTGAATTAAACCAATTTTTTTAAGACGAGGAAAGGAAAATTAAATAAATTGTTTAAATGTTAATATTGTTTTAACTCAATATTTTCGTAATGGGTTATGGAGCGGATTCGCAAAAGCACATCGAAACTGCGAGAATCGGCAGTCGGCACAAGATAAAAAACCTAATGAACGGCTCATAACATAACACGCATACATATAACGATAATATACCTAATAATGTTATATCATGCATATAATATACAGTAGAAAATCGATAAACCGTCATTTCTTTCATCCGTCATCGCATTTAAGCAATGCGGGTAATGGGTATACGGCCTTTAGATCATACACTATATAGTATTATAATATGATCTAATAGCATGTGGCGACGGTTGAGGCGGGTGATTATAATATTATATTATAATACGTTGTCGAGTGAGGGTATGTACCTATACATTTTTTTTGGAATATCCAAAATACGCGATAATCGCGTTTTAAAGAAACTCAACAGACGAAGATTACCGATTATCTTGTATCGTATAATGTGTTTGTTTGATGTCCGTACAACTGTAATTGACAACAGTCTGTTTTGTAAACCTTATTCGGTATTTTAATAATTGTGCTTACTTCGCAAGTTATTTTCCGGTACAAGGCTTTGAAAGTACCACGAGTTGTAAATTGTAATTTTTCATTTAAAACCTACCCTGTTTATTTCAAGTCTTAAAATATCGTATATCTACATAATATGGTTCATCACTTATATAATTTACGAAATATAGATTATAAGTATATAGATTAATAATTAATATAGATAGGTATAAACAATATAGATTTTAAAAATATCATATATCTCGTTTCACTCAGAATCTAATATTTTGTATTAAATTGAATGAAGTTTTTTAATAATTAGATTAAAACCATAAGTAAATAATTAGGTACCTACACTTTATGCAATTACAATTATTGAGATTATTTTATATTTATATAGGTTATGATAGAAGAGGACGATTCTTATAATGTAGATAATGATTTGGCAACAATAATAATAAGTGATGAATTATAATTATTACCTATTTCATATTATGCTTGTTGATGTTATTTCATTCTGATATAAATTAAAAATAATAAGTTAGGTATTTCTAAGTTTCAACTTCAAATTTAATTTAAACATACATTGAAACATAAGATAATAAATAAATTATAAATGTATAGCGTATTGTAACTAAAAATAACTTAATACCTAGTTAACAAAAATTTTGAATTTCAAATTCTAGTCGGCAATTTTGATGAATACACCCCCCTATGATTTTTTTTTGAGATCGTCCCTGTGTTTACCTATTACCTACGTATCACGGGTGTAGAAATATTTTATATGATATAAAAACCGCGAGTTTACGGTTCGCTGGGTGGCGAGATGTTTATAATATTATCGTAACTATATAATATAAGTGGCAGTGGCTTACCCCTCCACGTACGCGTAAGACACAGAGGGGCTGAGTACATTGAAACGAAATGTTCAGATATTTTAGTGTACCCCTACAACTATTTTTCTCGTTTGTAAGTTTTTTTTATCTGTTACAGTGGTGTACACGATAATTATGCAATAATTGCGGTTAATATTTTTGTTTAAACTATAATAAGGTGACAATATCATATACATTCATATACTGACTACCTATTAACCAGTAACCACGGTTGTAGATACATCATCCAAATCTATATTGTATTGTAACCATGAACGATAAAAATGAGAAAAATAGTTTTTGTCCTAAAAGACTATGTTATAAATAAAAAGGTGGTTAAGTGCGTGTCGCTCTGCTGCACAGTAGGTCACAAGTAGATCACTGTGATGGATCGTGTTAAATTTGAATTTAATTATAATATATACTATCATATTGTACCTATAAGAAAAACGATTCTGAGCAGTGAGCGAAGACGGTCAGACAACCTTTAATATTACTAAGTATCTATACTTGATGATATTACTTTGAATAAAGTAATTAATATAATATAACCTATTTACGTGGAACCTTGTTTTACATTATCAATCCTTAGCTATAAATGTTGAACATTTTATACATTTTTAACTACAAAATAATTATTACATTTTGACAAATTTTCAACTTTAAATGCTTATAAAAAAAATTGTGCCCATGTATTTTTAATATTTTCAAACTGCTACCTATTGTAATAATATATCAGGAGCCTTGAGTTAAATGTTTATGCATTTTTAATTCCTGATTTTTCTTAATTTATATTTTGTTTTCCCCTGCGCTTTTGAAACTTTTTGACCTCCACCAACTAGATTTACTTTCCCATCGAACAAGATACTGATGAAGAAAATCGAAGCAGTTTTGCTGCCCTAAACGGTGATGACTGATGACAGATATCAAAATTTAAAAAAAAAAACACACATCATTGTAAAACCAATAGGTACATTCATCGCTCAGAATCTAAAGTAATAATTATGTAATGCACCTCTTGAATGCGTCGTTATATATAAAAATATTTATTATATATACATTATTGCCTACATAATAATTTATAGATCAACTAAATTACATAAAACTAAAAACACAATTATTCATTTATGGCCCTCACCACCGGACATCACAAGAAAAATAAAAACTTCCATTAATATAGTGAGAATTTAAAAGCGCGGACACACTTCGATAACCCACCGGTATCTGATTAATAGGGAATACCTCCCCCCCGTGCCATAAATGTTCCAGTTGTGGCGTACCCCTCACGATCAAACACGTGTATGGTAAGTCATCGTAACTAAATTCGAATTGAAGAGACGAGAAGCTGGAATATCCAACATTCTGTCAGAAGCCCGCCGCCCGGACAACACAAAATGCATGATAACATTTATTATTAAATCTAATTTAATTAAACGTTTGTAATATTTGTAAATGTTTTCAATGAAAATTAAGCTTAAGTGTAAACGTACCATATGTTAATGGTATATTATGTTAATTCAAATCAGCCAATGACCATAGTCGCTGCATGAGCCTCATGAGGCGTTCTTAAATAAAATGCTGTTTAAATGTTTTTATTATATAAGTCAATAAAATATTCAAGTATTGTAATACTATAATAATTATGAAAAAATACTCATTACTATATTGATTAAGTGTATACAAAAATGGTAAGTGGTCTTCTCAACAGTAGGTATTTAAGTGGGTCACTCTAATGTAGGGGTCGTGATCGAATGGTCGATCTATAGAGGAACATTGGGTGATTGTATTAAAAATTAATTATACCAATATCCATGGATCAAGTGTGCAATCATAAAGTTTAAGACTTAAACACACTTGTATGCTTTATATACGAAGTAAAGTATTTATTAGCGAAGAAAAACACATTTTCCTATGGATAAATAATAAAATAATATTATTATTTATTATGCTGCATGTAATAATATAAATAATATACTTATATACCTGCGTAAAAAAATAGTGGTCGATCACCAGGTATTTAATTTTTTTAATTTAGCCCACTTGTTGGAAAGGGTTGGCGATCCCCTGCTGTAATAAAGCATGTGTTAAATTAGAATGATTTTGATACATTTTATCGATATTTGAACAACAAATGCTTATAAAAAAAAATTACTGATGTACTTCCAATATTTTCAAATTGGTACCTATATGAACAATTTATGAGGAATTTCGTATTCAATTTTAAAACTTTTTGACCCACCAAAACAACGTTTACCGACATTTATAGAAAAATAAAAATAAATGAAAATGTCAAGTGTCTATAAATAGTTCGATAAAGAGTCAAAATATTTTGAAAATCTTATCTTGTATTGAAAATTATCATACAAATATTTGGTAAAAGTATCTAGTACCTATCCAATAGGTACTTCGTTTTCAGTTTACTACAAATGAAACAAAATTTATCTATAACTGAGTAAAAATTCCAGTTTTTATTTTGTCTCAGTAGGGAATACTTGTACATAATAAATTAATTTCCAACTACGTTTGGTTGTCTAGTAGGTAGTATCTACTAACATTGGAATTTATAATCCCCCTCAGCCCTTCAAATCAATTTGCTATTATGTGCACTGTACAGTTATTCAGTTTATCATAAATTGACCAACTGGAAAATTAATAAAATTAATAATTTTTTTTCTGAGGGGGGGGGGAGCATTATGACCCTATTACCACCAAGTTCACTCCTGGATTTGTGTTTCTATTGCAATACACAAAGCGTTACAAAAATTGGTTGGAAAAAAGTTGTACCCAGCCCAAAAACCCATTTATGTTAAAACAATTCGGTGTCGTCGATAGTGGTGAAACGAACGCGGTCTTTGAGAAGCGGTTGCTTCTCGATTTTTTAAATATTTAGTAGTGGGTGGGTGGGTTGGTGCCCAATAGGAAAGTGAAAAACAATTACTAAATAATAATTATTATAGTAATACTAGCTGATCCCGCTGGCACTTCGTTGCCCGTTAAATGTACCAATTCTATACGGCTTAAACTTTGTTCAATTCGTTATTTAATATTCGGTGTATGGTGTATGGTGTTCAAAATGTATCTTTACTTTTATATTGCCCGGAATAAAAATTCTGATTCGCAGCAGTAGGTATATTATCAGGTGGGCAATCTACTTGCGGTAGATCGCGGACCCCGTACTGTTTGTACGTAAGTGTATGATTTAACTCTAAAGTATCAAAATTGTACAATAAGTTTGTCATTTTTACTTAATTCCACCTTTGGAGGATTAATATGATCAATTAATACAAAAGCCTAACGCAACCGTACTAAAATCCGATGAATAAAAAAAAAACAAATTTAACACTTTTTAAATTAGCCTATCTTCTTCCCAGAGTCTAATCTACACACAAATATTCATTTTTATCTATACTATAAAAGTATAAAATGATAACGTTTGTTTGTATTTTCGGGATAAACTCCGAAACTACTGAACCGATTTCGAAAATTCTTTCACCAATACAAAGCCACATTCTTTGTGAGTGTCATAGGCTAATTTAAAAAGGGAAGTGATCACCCCCGGTAGGTGCTCAAACAGGAATTTTGAGATTTACGATAGAAATTTTATCACGTATTGGCAGTGAATAATTATAATCGTTAATTACTCCACTAAAACGCAACATTTTTGAAAATCCTTTCTTATTGCACGGTGAAAATATGAGAAGAACCTCTATTCCAAATTTCAAGTCCGTACGTTGAGTAGTTTTTGAGACACAGCGATCAGTGAGTCAGTGGTATTTGGATTTTATATGTATAGATAACCAATTATTGACTAACATTATCGGACTTTATTTATGCCTGCTCCGTGATATCCTCTTTCATTTAAAAAAAACTGCATGACAATTGGATAAGAAGTGTCGAAGCCAAACCGTAACAAAGATTTGCTCTTTTGCTTGATTTCAGTTTTAGATATATAGATAGTAAATAGTATAATAGTAATGCTAATGGTTGTACTTGTGTTTATTATAAATTGTTGGCGTGTGGGTGGGTTGATGCCGTTCGTGGGTCAATTTTGAGCTGCTTATGGGTTATTTAATATTTTAGGTCCATTTCGGTTTCACCACTGGTCGCCATATCTTAATAAATACGCTTAAAGAACGATTTTTTTACTTCACTCGTGACTCGTATACAGTACACTTATGTGTCTTAATAAGAAATAATAATTAATAATATAGTGTAACTATAGAATATTATAGATTTCGTGGCCAATAAGTATGTACATTATATTGTTATTATATTATTTCGTTCGTTCGTTCGTACGACGGCGAGCATTATCGGAAAACGATACGACGACGAACCAGATGAAATTGTCGGGAGGAGGTATTTGTGCGAGCGTAATATACAATAATAATAATTATTGAAACCGCCGCGCCGCCGTCGCCGACGAGTATACACCGTGCGCAAGCGAATATGTATAATAATTGTGTTTGGCGTCGTACACACAGCGCCCCTCAGGCGCCGCTTTAACTGGCGCCGAAACGTCCTGGCGCCCAGACACGGTCCAACCGCCGCGCCGGCACGATCGCTGTGTGGCGAGAACGTAAGGCGGCGGCGGCGGCGGCGTCGTCGTCTTTACCGATTTTCATATTTCCCCCTTTACAGACACATACATTATACGTAGGTGTAACATGATTTGGAGGAATCGATATCGCAGACATATATTATAATAATTAATATATGTATAATATATATATTGTATAACACGGTATATATCCATACCACATGCTGGCGTTTTCGGGGGCAGGGGGGGAGATATGTTCCCCCCCCATGGTTTTTTTTTTCCAATCAACCGACGTGTTTTTTATGTGTTTGAGCACTCGCCAGCTAAAGTGTGAATGAAAAATACGTAATATGCGGTTTGTGATGGGTACCTATTTAGTTATCGTTTAATATTTTGGGATTCGTTGACTTTTTCCGTATTTTAGATTCCGAGCACAGCGACATTGTAGCGTACCTATTGATTTAACTGCACATTTATTGCAATGATGTGTTTTTTATATCAGAAGACGCTTTTTGTATAGTAGAAACTAGAAGACTAGAATAAATCAAAACGTTTCGATGAATGATGGTTTCTAACAGTGGCGTGACGAAGGACTATTATTTGAGGCACGTGCCTCAGCTTTAAGGGTATCCTGGAGACTAGGAGCATTTCAAATATATAGTAAATAATTTATTAAGTACACACTAAGACAGTGAGCCAACCATTCTCAGATACCATTTACGTAAATAAGTAATTATTTATATATAAGTATTTATAATTACTAATATAAATTATTGTGCCTCATAAGTTAATGAAGTTTGCCACGCCACTGGTTTCTAATGTCTCTATATTGTAGCAAATTGGATCTAATTCATATGCGTGTTCAAACTTTAGTGGCCGAGGGGTCACAACAAATTTTTAAATTGTGAAACCTATTTTATTTTTTAGAAATGAAAAAACATTCATTTTTTATGTTACAAAATTCACAATGATAGGAGTATTTTTTAATTATGATCAAAAAGTATAACCACTGTCAAAACAATAAAAATACTTTTTTCCCATCCATTATACAAGGTAAACAACATACAAATTGTAAAACTATTAACTAATCTGCAGTAGGTAATATATTATACTTTGAGTATCTGACAAAATTTAAATTATTTTAACAAGTCGTAAAATATCTAAAAACATTTTTGAAATTATAACCGGTAATTGGATAATATCAACTGATAAAACTATAATATGATGAACATAATATTATAATATGATAATATAATCACTAGTTAATAAATGCGTAACTAAAAAAATTACAATTAATCAAAATCTATAGGCAGTGCAGAGTACACACCGCACGACTTTTTTCTTATCCTGGCATTTTTTTTTTTTTGAGGCACAGTCTGCCGGGGGGGGGGGGCAGTGCTCACCCGGCCCCTCCCGTAAACACGCCTATGATCTAATTGGTACTTCAGGGAGTCAAAACTAAAGTATTATTTACCTAATAGCCGGGGCAAACTAAAAATAAATTTACGGAAAAAATCTTGTCGTATGCGCATTACCACTCGATTGCAATGTCTGATGGCATATTTTAATGTGCAATACTCAAAAGATAAACATTTTGTGGAGGTACTGATAGTGATATTACTGAAGCTACTGATATTATAATATATATTTGTATACGATTATTTGTTGGTAAAAATAAATTCAGCCCACGGCTATAGATACTATGTAGTATGGTTTCGGGACGGCCCATCAAAACCATGCATCGAAAGCACGGTTTAACATAAAATGGTTGTGCGTTGACGAATTGCGGAATAAAAATCCCCCGACCACAATATTACTCACAACCACATAAAAAAGGTTGAACAAATATTTTTTAAACGTTAATTTGTATAGGTATCTATAATTACCTCATTATTAATATTTAATTACAAATACGTATATTATATTATAATGATTAATATTATACTATAGTATATCATTCAAGACATCATTCAGACCGTCTCTGCTTGGTATCCATTTCCATCATATACAAATGTTGACAAAATTGAATACTCAAACGATGGATAAATTAATACCATTTTTTGTTTATAATGAATAATAATTTAATTCAAATTTAACACATCAATTCAGTGACCTATAAATGACAAGATACACTCAACGGTAATGAACATGATCCCCTCCCCCATATATTTTTTGATGCGGACGTATTCCCCCTCATTTTCTTTTAAAGTTTACTATTTAATAATATTATATTTTTTTTTTGGCTATTACCTAATATTGTCTGAATAATACAGAATACATTTCCAAATATTTTAATAAATATAATATATAATGAATTACTTTTGGATTATTCAAGTAATTTTGAGGATGTTTTTTTAATCAGTGAAATTAAATATTTATAATTTACAACTCCTTTAATGCCCTATCATTAATTCAAGGTCTCAATGTTTTACTTAGCATATGACTATAAACTTATATTAATCATAATATTAAGAACAAAAAGTATATTATATCAATAAATTAATTTAAGTAGATAATATGATGTTGGCGTTGTCATGTTGATAGTAAAATATAATTTTTCTACTTTAGGTAGTTGCTTTAGAACATTTTGTTTTGAGATCTACCAACGGTACATACATAAAAATAAAATAGTTGCTGATCAAGTTGAAAACAATTTACAGATAGCCGAATGTAGAAAAAAAAAAAATAAAATACTAGTAGTTCCAAAACTTATAGATGACTGATTTAATTGGTAAATGTATATATAATATATATAATAATTTTAACAATAAATAATTTATAACTAGTATCAACTTATTTGTTTCCGTAATTTATAATAGGTGATTACACAAGATTGTGAAATGTACCAATAACAACAATACAATAAAGACAATTGGTTTTACAATAATTAATAGCAAATAGGTAAACATCAATAATTATTTTAATATAAATATACATGTTATGTGTATATTTATGTACATATATATGTATTTATGTATTGATAATATAAAAATAAAGATAAATTAATAGAATAGAATGTTTAATAAATAATAATAATAATATTACTGGAGAAATACATGATTATTTTGGGATAAATAATGAACTCTAAACATTTTGATAAACAATTAAATAAATAAACAAATTAGAGTAAAGAATGTTGAATTTATGACTCTGTATATGCTTCCAATATATTTCCAGCAAATTCTAAAATGTGAACAGGTTCTTTACGTTTGCTAGAAGCCAAATCACATTGGGCATTAGAATTGGGTCAGGCTATAGCTTTAGCTTCAGGAATAAACGCTTGCCAATGTTTAATAATCTAAGGAAAAATAAATTAATTTAAATAAAATTATATTCAGTATATATTTCAGTTATAATACCATTTGTGCACAGTAAAAAGGAGTTTCAATAATTACATTTGAACTACTTAAGATTTAAAACATAAAAACTAGATTTTTGATAAAATCATATAAATTATATAATATATAGAGGATAACATCTATTAAATTAATAGCTGATCCTGCACGGTATTAACAAATTAAATGCCCATAGATTTACCCTTTGTTAAATACTTTAATGTAAACTACACAGATTTTTAACATAAATTGAGTTGTATTGAAGAAATATAAAATACAGGAGTAAAATTATTTCTAATCATAATAAATATTTTATTTACTAGATAATACAACTGTGAAAAGCTTGTCAATATTGGGTTATCCATTTCAAATTTTTCCCAGAAAAACAGACAGACAAACAGCCAAATGTATCTATGTGTATTTCATGCAATACTAAATGTATGGGGTACGTTTAAAAATCACAGCATATATAAAAATGAATGGGTTTAATTTATGATATGCAAGATATAAATAAGATAGGTTTTTAATTGAGTAAGAGTCAATTTTCCAAAGTACATGGTAACATATAAACCAACTGTTAGAAAAATCATTTTTGTTCCCCAAATAAATTCCTGCCAACCATATTTATATCAGGTTTTTATAGATCATAAAATACTAAAAATTATACCCAATAAAAAAACTGTTTTATTTTTTGTAACCAATGGCAACCATATAATATATTAATTAATAACCTACAAAAATATTTTTCTGTTTGTCAAAACAAATTGCTGCGTGGCACATCTAAAAACTCATTTCTTATCACACATCTACAGCATTCGAGGAACCACTACACTAAATTTAAAATTCATAGGTTTTGTATAATAGCGATGAGTGAATAGTATTTATTTGGCATTTATCTATTAAAGTATTAATATAATCAACTAAAAAATTTTTAAACTTAAAAAAATCCTACCAAAAAGTATTAATTTTTTATTTAACACTTTTTTTTGCACTAAATGTGTATTATATTACAGTGATTACTTTAAAAATATTTAAAATGACAATGTTACCAGAGTTTGATGGTTTATCATTTCTTCAAGATACGATGATATAACTGTCTTAAACTCTTTGATTCGGTTTATCTCAAACTGTTCAAATTCCACTTTAATGGTTTTAGAAATTTGATCAAATTCATCTTGACACCTGGATAATTTTGCTTCCCACTAGAAACAAAACAATAATAATTATTATTATTGCTTGATCATTTAAAATTACATTTATTATTTTTTATTATAGAATTTACCTCGGATACTTCATTTGTAACAAAGCCTACTTTGTCTAAACGTCCAGTAAGTTCTAGCTTGGTTTTTTGTTCCCGCTTTTTTGTTAAAATCATTTGTGCATGTTGCATGTTTTGATAGACTTTAACTCGTTCATGAAATACATTCTAGAAATATTTGATGCAAATAATTTTAATAATAATAGATTTATCACAGATTGAATAAATACATTTTATTTAATGTGTAGTATTATGGAGAATTAAATAAATTATGACATACTTTTACAGCTCCAATAAGGCCTATGTAATCCTTTAACAGTTCACAAAAAATAGAGAAATCTGTATTGGCTTGTTCAGTTCTTACAGATTCAACCTAAAATGTACAATAATACAATTTAAAAAAAAAAGTATAAAACAATTATTATGTATGATTTAGTTATGAGTGTGACATATTTTCATTATTAATAGTTAATCAAAAACTTTTAGTTGATGGAAAATTTGTTAGTAACTAGAATGGTAAATTAATATTATATATTGTAATAATATTATTAGATATTATTGTGTTAATATTATTAAATAATTAAACTGATATAAAATAATTGTATGATGATAAATCATAAAATAGTATGAGTTAATATTTAACCTTTTCAAATACATCGGCAAGTTGTGATAATGCACGTGACAATCCAGTATGTTCTTCACAGTTACTCAATACTGCTGCAGATTTAGCAAAAGATCCACTTGAATGTGCTAATTCCTTACGATTAATCACTAATGTTTCAACAGCTCCATGTAAATTCCGAAGTTGCAAATCCAAATTTTCTATTTGTACTTCTTTTTCTTCAAACCACTAAAAACAAATTATCATTAATTATGAAATAACAAAAAAAAACAAAAATAATAGAATGAATAGGACTATAGTTACTGGTTCATTTTCATCCATTTTATAAGTGATTTTGTTAACAGTTTCTCCAACTTTATTGAAAAGTCTCATGACACCAGCGCCACTTAATGCAGATGTACTAGTAGCCTTTGGAAGTTCACAATCTAAATAAGTTTTATTTATGACAAATTATTATAACATCAATCACAATTAGAATATAAAAAATACCTTGTTCCAGAAAATCACAAAAGCTTTTATCATTACGTAGAATTGGATGTAGAGCAATCCTTTTTAAAAACCTTTCTAAGGCTAATCGTCTTTTTTCTATGAATTCTGCTGACGTTGCTTGATCAGATTGGTTTCCAGATATTTTAATTCTAGTCGAACCTTTATACAATTTGAAAATCTTAGATTAATTTTATCTTTCTTCATACATACACAATTAGTTTATGCTGGTTATACCTAACATATTTTTTTGAGGAGCAGGGGGTATGAGACGCCCATTTCTTAAATATTTTTCAGTTAGCTTATTATGTAGCCCTAAGAAATCACTGAACCTTCTAAGCACTGCCATATTATTTGTTTTAAACATAGTCATATTTGTACGGGTAACAATTCTATATGCAACGTAGGAGCTCATGCCTTCTCCAACCTTAGTAGTTTCAGAAATAGATATTTTTATAAAACCGTTTTCAATATTTTCAAAGTTCATATCGTTAGTAGACACATTTGGTATATCTTCCACTTGATTAATTTCTTCAGAAGTTGCAGGAGTATCGTTTTCTTTTAAATTGATTTCTTCTTCAAATCCATTAGAAATTACATTTTTACTAGTCATCTGTTGCACCTTTAACAATAACAATAATAATTATAATTAATAGCTAAATAATTACCTAATCATTTTGAAACATTATTTAATAAATATATTTGTGTCAAACACTAGTAGGTAGTTCATATATTTTAATAAGTAATAAACCATTAAAAATTAATCAAATTATGATTCATATTATACTTAAACATTTAATTTTTAAATTTATTATTCAAGTGCCTTATAGTTACAATGATATTTTATGATCTAAGTGTTAATGCAAGCAAAAAATAAAAAATAAAATTTTAGATGGAAAAATTAGAAGTTAGGTTCAAAAGGTTAGCATATGTAAACGATGATAATAATTCTGATATACATAAACATAACAAAGGAAATTTAGTGTTTGTTGTATAATGTAAGGTATTATAACTGATAATTATTTTCAAATAAATGGGTGGCAATTGATATCAATGTAAAATGTTGATAGTAAACATGCAATAAAGATAAAATAGTATATTAAGTAAAATAGTATATTTAAATATCACAGTATTAAGATAAAACATTGTCATTACTCATTGTTGGAATTTGATACAAAATTAAAAATGAATATATCATTTATAATACGATATAGAAACCACTACTAGATAAAATTATAATATGTATAAAAGAAACAATATAAATATCTATCCACTTTTAAATTGACTGTTTTTGATGACAAATTACATTTGACTTGGATACTTTTATGAAATAAACTGTTTTAAATCTTTGCTTAAATTGGGACAGTTCTATTTAATTGATTAGGGTTGTCCCCTATGTGAATCCCGCTATATTTACTGTACCTACCTATATTAATATTTATTTTACTAGACTAAATTACAATTCCTTGTACCCAATAACTCTTGCCAAAACCCACCTCTTTGTGATCATTGTTTAGCGGTACATCTGATTCAAGCAGTGTGGATGATCCTTCTTTCAAACTAATGTTGGTCAATGGCGGAGGAACTGCCACTAACGATGCGAAAAGCTCTTCGTTGCGCAGACTGCTAAGATCCTAATAATCAAACACAGAATAAAAGTTAAGTTTAAAGCGATTTTCTTTCTCCCTAAAACGTCCCCACGAACGTCACAGCAACTCACGTCTATTGTCGAACTGAAAATATCGTCGTCCTCGTCATCAACTGGATCGTCTGTGGCCATCATAGGCGGTAATTTTTCGTCAGTCATAATCTAAAAACTGAAGGAAAAATTCCAGTGCCGAAACGTTACGCGATGGCTGGTTTTCGTTTGTCACGTCACTTCGAAACACAAAAACCGAAGGGGGAAAACAGATAAAAAATAAGCGAGCAAATGAAAACGCGACCTCGATCCGAAACAAAATATGGATGAGTTGTGCGTATAATATTTAAGCACAGACAAACTTGTCTTGTTAATTCGTAAGGTATTTGTAACACTTGTAACTTGTTCGTTGTATTTGATTGTTAATCTGGACAGTGATCTATACGATTTAAAGTTTATACGACAAATACGAAATACTAAATAGTAATAATAATATGAATACCTATCACGTCTGCAAAACGCCCGTGTTCATTCTGCGGTGATAACGGACATCGGCGTAAAGATAACGCGCACAGTCGGCCATGAGTTGGCTGCACTGGTCGCTGCCACAGATATATAAAAATATTTTTATAACTCTATGACACGATTTAAGATATACAAATATCTATATATATAAGTATATCTTAAATCGTGCTCAATGATCCTGTGGTCGCCGCGACGCCGCTCATCGTCTCATCTCACGATGTAGAGGAGATAATATTACGTGTCTCATAATGGGGCTATTTTACGGATGGTGTGTGGGGTTTGACACCCCCCGAATGTCGGCAACTGTAAGTCTGTAAGTACTAGTCGGTAATTTTCAGAAATCGAAAAATTTGTAATATATTATGTCATTATTATGGGATCATTAAATTATTGAAACTTTCATATTATTAACAAGTGAAACTAATAGACATTAAGAATTAACATAATACGGTTTACTCGTAACAAATATTAGGCTTTTTATAAACATTTTTTTGCTCATTTTGAAAGTCAAATAACAATAAATTATAAAATCGATGTCATTCCCTCAAAAATATTATTCTCTGTCTTTTTTGTAATGAGCGACTTTACTTTAAGATTAAATAAAAACAGAAAAAATGATTCTGCGTTAATGCGTTTTGTCTATGTTGCGCGTAGGCCAAAGAGAGAAAATAAATAGTGCGCTGACATCTTAATTATTTTCGGCAATCGGATAATCAAAGATTAGGTACCCAGAAGAGCCTATATTATTTTGTTCGTGTAATAAAATTGTTTTCACTATTATTAATATCTAAAAATAGGAATCGAAAATAGTAAAATACCGATATCGCAGTATTAGAAATTTTTACCAAAGCTTTGAGTCCAACATTGTAAAGATTCTGAGCGGAGCAATGAATGTATTAATTTTACAAAGTGTGTTTTTTTTGTGTGTGGCTGTCATCGCCTTTTAGGACAGTAAAAATGCTTAGATTTTCTTAAACAGTCCAATATTTTCTGGTAAGAAAGTAAATCTAGTTGGTACTTTGGGGATCAAAAGTAAAAAACTCCAAATAGTTTTCAAAAACAAAAGAAAAACGCTTGCCAAGTCAGGGATTGGCATGTAAACTTTCTTGATTATTAATTTTTAGAAATTTATATTAACTGATATCACACCCAACAATTTTAATTGAGAAAAATGTCGGTGTGAACAGCCCCACAAAAATCATTTTCATTTTCATTTAGTGGGATAGATTTCCGAAACTGGAGAGCGGATTTCGTTGTTTGGGGTCTTGTTAGATTCACATTGGTTAGGAGAAGTGCAGTGAAGATTTTAACTTCATCTTTAATCAGTGCTCGAATTGGGAAAAATTAAGTAAAGGAGCTCAATCCAACGATTTAAAAATTGCGTTCCATGGTCGTAATTACTCAACACAAACTCGTGGCTTTGCCCCCCCCCCCCACACCCACAACAATCCTACCTTACATACATATTTTTCATACCACTTTTCAGCAAAACATTTTGAATTCCAAATAAGTATAATATATTTTGATAGCAAATGTATTACATCTTACATTGTTACAGTAGAAAAAAAAATTAATAATAATCTACCTGTATATTCAATATACTATATAGATAACAAAATTAATAATTATTGTTTTTGATTCAAACGAGACCACATATTTTGATAAGTATAAAAAATTTTAAAATTTTAAAAATACTGATAAATGATATTTCATTTGGAACACGATTCAAGATAGTACTATCACACACCAGTATCTGTGCCTTAGATAATATACTTGTATATGATCTATGATCTGTGAACTACTGACTAGGAAGAACACAGGGTGATTTTACGATATTTCGTATAATTTATTATTAAACTAATATCAAAAATAATTTTGATATGAAATAGTGAAACTCGTTAAATAATTAACATCAATTGAAATTCACATTTTAATAAAAAATATTTCGGACATTAGTTTGTACCGTCCCCCCGTCCACAAGTAAAAAAAATAGTGGGGGTACACAAAAAAAATTAAAATAGTAGGGGAGCTCCGTCCCGCTGCGCACCTCCCCAATTCGGGCACTGTCTTTAATAGTTATTTCACTACAGAAATTTAAAAAAAACTAAAACAAATTTTATTTGGTGTTTTTTGATGTTTTTCAGCTTTACAGCTTTGTTGTGAATTAACGATTGGACATAAAGTTCTGAAAATATTCAATGCACTTTTCCTAGCCAATTTGAATCTAACAAAATTCGTTCTCCAGTTTCGGAAATCTACCTCGCTAAATAAAAATTCAGCGAAAAATAACTCTTTTTTTTTATCTGTGAAAAATTTTAATTCCATATTTTGTATTTACTTGATAATCCATTTTTAGTGAGTTATCAACCAACTTTCTAGCTACTGTAGATGTTTTTATGGATTTAACCGCTTATACCGGGGTGTGATATCAAATCTCTCTCATTAATATTTTATATTAAAGCTAGCTAAATTACCCACCTACTCATCATTACTGAGTTACATTTTTGTTATTTTCCTATTTAACACAAATTCTTGAAGTTTTCAATATTCAGACTTTTTTCATTTCAATTACCATACATACTTGATTAAAAATCAAAAAAATAAAAACATGAATAATTCCTATTTTATGTCATATACGGGTTTATCTATATGTATAGCAAATACAACGACAACTGTGCAATTTTTTTAAATCATAATCCGTATTGATAACGTCCAGAAAAGAGTAAGTTTTACGCCTGTGACTCAAACGTTTAAGTTTTATGCGTCACCCAGTTAACAGATTGTCCGTGGCAATAAATATTTATTTTAAGTCTAAAAAGTAAATGTAAATCACAAAATAATATGAAAACAAACTCATAGGTACGCTTAAACATTGACTCTTTCGGTGAAACCTAGATAGAGTCTGAGTGCATCAATAATAATATACAAACGTGCAGTACGTGACGCCACCGAAGAAATAGCTACTTCATCCGTCTTCATTTCGTTCCGAACTGTAACTTGAAAGTATCGAAATATTTTATGAAAATTACCTGAACGTAACGACATATGCGAGTTTGTGTTATATCTAACTTACATTATAATATTATATACTGCTTAATGAACTTGTTCGTCTATTGTTGGGTTATTTTTATTTTAGATTCTGAGCGAAGCGATGAATGTATTGAACAGTGGCGTGGCGAACTTCATTAACTTATGAGGCACAATAATTTATATTAGTAATTATAAATACTTATATATAAATAATTACTTATTTACGTAAATGGTAACTGAGAATGATTGGCTCAGTCTCACTGTCTTAGTTTGTACTTAGTAAATTATTTACTATATTTGAAATGCTCCTTGGATTTTCTTCAACAGTAACTTTTCTGATAGGAAAGTGAATCTAGTTGGTACTTTGGGGGTCAAAAGTAAACATTTCTCAGTAGTTTTCAAAAGCCACGTGAAAAACAAAAGAAAAATTAAGGAAAAAACGGGAATTTTTACACAAAATCTGTTTTTGAGATATTCGATTTTGGTTATTGGTGCAACTAAAAAACAAATTACCGTTTATATTAGCATTTTCTATACACCATAACATTATTCAAATATTTTGAGCTGTTTACGGACATTTTCAGTTTCCATTTTTTCAGTTTTTTTTTTTCTATAAATATAATTTTACTTGTTAGTTAAAAAAGTTTGAAAGTTTAATAGAAGGCCCCTAGGTTATTGTTTCAAAGGCAAAATGAAAAAAATTAAAAATCCAGTCACAATTTTTTTATAAGCATTTAAAGTTCAAATATTGACAAAATACGTAAAAATTACGACAATTTGCAAATTATTTTGAGTTATAAATTCATAAAAAATTTTCTTTTTAAATCTAAGATTTGAAAATGTAATACAAGATTCTTCGTAAGTTTGTCTACCTTTATCAAAAAAAAAAATGTCTACAAGAAACTTAAATTAAATTTTTATGAGCGTCTGAAATTTATATATTTACAACATTTGATATTCACTCGATTTCTCCTGTAAACGATTTTCTTATTTTGTTGTAATTAAAAAACGAATGACTGTAGATACTTGAAAATTTCATTGAATGTTTATATTAGCATTTTCTATATATGATAAAATTTATAAAATAATTTGACTCTTTTTGAGCTGTTTACGGACATAGACAGTTTTCAATTTTTTTATTTTTTTTCTATACATTTTATATTTTTTAAATGTTTTATTCAATCTGTTACACAAAGAACAATAAGAACAATTGAGGAATAATAAAAGTAACAAAGTAGATTACAACAGATCGTAGAAGTCTCCCATTGGAGGTACTACGTTAAAGAGAGAAAAAAAAAAGAAAACATGAGTATTAAAGAAATTTAATTAGTCAGTAGGTTTCTACACCATTCGCTTTAGCCGTTTAGGAGTATTTCCGGGGATAGTCAAGGAAGAATTATCATGCATGAGTGGGTTTCTATGGTTTAAGAGACGATTGTGAAATCTTTTGTAGTGTGTTTTAGCCACATCTGCAACAAATGGTATGGAGAGATCGTGATGTAGTGTGTGGTTGGAAACGAAATATGGTGCTTTAGTGATTTGTATTAGAGTTTTAGATAGATAGGTTTATTTTCTATTGATGTTAGTAGGCTTTGCTGATCCCCAGAGCTGTATACCATAGGCCCATATTGGTTTTAGTAGCATTTTGTATATAAGGAGTTTGTTATTCAGATGAATATGTTTGGAGATTAGTAGGTGTCTTAGTTGGCGGCTACGATCGTTAAGCGTTAAACGTTTGGAGCGTATATGAGGGGCCCATGTAAGCCGGCGGTCTAGGGTTAGTCCAAGGTATTTGAAATTTTGAGAGTAGGGTAGGGATTGATTATTGAGGAGTAGTTGTGGACAGTCTCTGGGGCGTAATGTAAAGGTAGAGTGAAGCAATTTCGTTTGGTTCTATTTTAGGCCCCATTCTGCGTACCATGAGGCTAATAGATCAAGATGGGTTTGCATAAATGAGGTGACTATTTCTGAGTCAGCGTGGCATGCAAGTAGCGCTTTGTCGTCCGCAAAGTCGGCTACTATTGTGTTTTGAGTAGTGGGTTGATCCGCGGTGTAGATGTTAAAAACGAGTGGTGCAATAACTGCACCTTGCGGGACACCAGCATTTTATATTAAAATTTAATATAAGGCTCCTGATATAATGTCACAATAGCAGTTGACAAATATTAAAAATATATATGCACAATTTTTTTTTTATAAGCATTTTAAGTTCGAATTTGACAAAATTCATAAAATTTAAAATTTAATAATTATTTTGTAGTTGAAAATTTAAAACAAGGTTCCACGTAAATAGGTATATATAAATTACTTTATTCACAATAATATCATCAAATATACTTGGTAATTTTATAGGCTGACTGACTGTTTACGCTCAGAATCGTTTTTCTTATACAATGATATTATATCATTAAACTCAAATTTCACACCATCATTACAGTGACCCACTTGTAACCTACTGTACAGCAGAAAAACATCAACTTACCCACATTTTTAGTTCAAAATTCAAATATTTTTATAATGATCACTCAATTTTTACGATAACCTCCCATCACATTTTATAACTTTATAAGCATACAATTCCGATGCCCTTAGGTTTGGCCGGTTTGGTATTCTTCAACTGAAGAGTGTTGATTAATTAACTATTAAACCACCGTCTATATTATATGTTATTCTGCATGATATACCATAACAACGCTATTTTATCCATCGTAAATATTATTTTGTAGTGGTAATACTATACCGGGTGTATCTATTATGTCATTGTACTCGGGTTTTTTTTAACTATTATATGAGTCAATGATATATTAATATGGAATTTCGAATAAATACGTGTTTCTTTATTTTTGACATGCAATTATCATTTAAAATTATTTAAATCAACGTTGTTCAAGAATTAGGGGAAGGTGATAAAAATAGACTGTTGGAATTCTGTAAAACCATTTTGGAAAAAATAAAGGATGACGGAAATTTAATAAAAACTATTATTTTTAGTGACAAATTATCATTTTCCATTTCTGGAGAATTGAACTCTCGATACTGTCGTTATTGGACTGTCTCTAATTTCCATGTCTTGAGATAAGGACTTACTTAATAATATTTTTAAATTAACTGAATTCTCACGGTAAGTTATCATGATTTAAAGTAAATCATATATTTACATTAATATTCAATTGATATTGGATTCAATATAGGATGGTCGGATGGTACCTAATTACAGATTTCCAATATTATTATTTAAAAAAATGTCTCTTTTTTCGGGGAGAATGATGTAAGGTGGTTATTATGTCTTGATATTTAGGTATATTTTTTTACAAGTAATTATTGTATAAGCAATGGTTTATGATAGGAAAAGTTCGAAATAAAACGTTGTGTTAATAAATGTCCAAAACTAAAAAAGATGAAGGATGAATTTCAACTCCTAAATTCATACTTAGCATATGATACCATTGTTCATTGTAGCTTGCTCATTGCTTCATTGCTCAATGTACCATTGTAGCTATGGTTCAAATTTACAGCTTATACTACTATGGAAGTAGCACCAAAAAACATTTAATTTTTTTCATCGCACACTATTTTTTTTACCCCCATACATAAGACATAAGTCAATAATCGAGTACCGAATTTATATCAATATACCATTATTACCTTAGCCACCTAATACATAATCCAATCCCAGCCTATATGATATTACCAAGTATATTTGATGATATTATTGTGAATAAAGTAATTTATATAAAACCTATTTACGTGGAACCTTGTTTTAAATTTTCAATCCCTAGCTTTAAAATGTGAACATTTTAAAAATTTTTAACTACGAAATAATTGTCAAATTTGAAATTTGAAAATTTGAACATTATATGCTTATAAAAAAAATTGTGACTATGGATTTTAAATTTTTTAAAGTGTTACACCCCCCCCCCCCCCCCACTCAGCAATATTTGATTTTCAGTCGGCAATATGGAATTTATTTTCACCTGAATTAAACCAATTTTTTAAGACGAGGAAAGGAAAATTAAATAAATTGTTTAAATGTTAATATTGTTTTAACTCAATATTTTCGTAATGGGTTATGGAGCGGATTCGCAAAAGCACATCTACGGTCTTAGATCATATACTAGTATAATATGAACTAATAGCATGTGACGACGGTTGAGGCGGGCGATTATAATATAATATTATAAAATGTGGATAAGTGGATGTCGCCCCCTGATGTACAGTAGGTTACAAGTGGGTCACTGTAATGGATGGTGTTAAATTTGAATTCAATGATATAAAATCATTTGTATAAGAAAAAACGATTCTGAGCGAAAACGGTCAGTCAGCCTATGATATTACCAAGTATATTTGATGATATTATTGTGAATAAAGTAATTTATGTTGTCAAAATTTGAACTTTAAATGCTTATAAAAAAATTTGCCTATGTATTTTTTAATATTTTTCAACTGCTATTAGAACGATATATCGGAGCCTTATATTAAATTTTCACGCTTTTTTACCCAACAAATAAAACTTTATTGATATTTATAGAAAAAAAAACTAAAAAAATTGAAAACTGACAATGTCCGTAAACAGCTCAAAAAGAGGTCAAAATATTTTTAAAAAATTTTATGGTGTATAGAAAATGCAATTATAAACATTCAGTCAAAATTTCATGTCCCTAGGGTCATTTGTTATAGAGTTACACCAAAAACCAAAATCGACTTTCTCGAAAACAGATTTTGCGTAAAAATTTCCGTTTTTCCTTAATTTTTCTTTTGTTTTTTCACGTCGCTTTTGAAAACTACTAAAAAAAAAAATATATATATAACCTATTTACGTGGAACCTTGTTTTAAATTTTCAATCCCTAGCTATAAAATTTTCACATTTTATACATTTTTAACTACAAAATAATCATTCAATTTTGTCAAAATTCAAACTTTGAATGCTAATAAAAAAAATTGTGCCTATGTATTTTTCAACTCTTAATGTAACATTATATCAGGAGCCTTACATTAAATTTTTACTTTTGACCCCCCAAAGTACCAACTAGATTCACTTTCCTATCAGAAAAGTTACTGTTGAAGAAAATCCAAGCACTTTTACTGTCCTAAAAGGTGATACAAAAATAAAAAAAAAAAATTAAAAAAAAAAACACACATCATTGTAAAATCAATACATTCATCCCTTCGCTCAGAATCTAATACGTTATCGAGTGAGGGTACCTATACATTTTTTTCTGGTATATCCAAAATAGGCGATAATTGTGTTTCAAAGAAACACTCAACAGACGAAGATTACCGATTATCTTGTAATCGTATAATGTGTGTGTTTGATGTCCTTAGTCCGTACAACTGTAGTTGACAACAGTCTGTTGTATATCTTATTCGGTATTTTAATAATTGTGCCTACTTCGCAAGTTATTTTCCGTACAAGGCTTAGAAAGTACCACGAGTTA